>NC_143552.1:31874166-32177833 GCF_054136105.1 Typopeltis vanoorti
TTCATATTAAGGTCATCACATTGAGTATACTCCCCCCCCCCCCCCCCACACACACACACACGAAGAAACATTATCTTTCAATTCAAACACTATGCCGAAGTATCACTAATTTGGTCAATCATTACTATACTGGTTTGACCTCAGGCAAAAAAAAAAAAAAGTTACATCCTGTTTTCATGGACCAGGGATTAATTTCATACAAACATTTGATGATAAAGATGTAGTGGCCTATTCAGCATTTAAAATAAGGACTAAAGTTTGTTATCAACAAATTATTACTAAGATTCCTTTTTGTTCCAACAAAAAGTTATGAGAGTCAAATATACTATTTTATTCTTGAGATTTTTAGGACATCAGCAGAACCGGCACTAGGGTCTTTGCCACCCACATGCAATTTCTATCTAAGCGCCTCTGTAACGATCCGGGTGTGTGTGTGGTTCTTTTACTATAATAAATATTTAAATTATTTGAAATTTCTTAAATAAATTTTGACAGAACAGCCACACGTTGGTTCGCTAAATGTAACGAACCAGGGGTGTTGACTAGTCAGGATAATCGTTAAAAACAAAAATATTCAAAAAATTCTCAAAAGTTAAAGCAAATTTTTGATAAAGCCACTTCACTTTAATCGTTGAATATTATAGCCTTCTCACCGACCTGAATCGCTAACAAAATTAAAATGAATTTTAATTAAAGTTAAAATTTATTTGAACTAAAGTTCAAAAATTTTTTGCATTTTTACAAGTTACTAAATTCTTAGCAACTTGTAAAAATTTTTTAATAATTTTTATAAGTGGAACTATCTTTTAGGAAAATAAAAGAAACTCAAGATAGATGAGAAAATAAAAGAATTCAGAAATAATTAGATCATTTAATATAAGTATTCAAAAAATAACATCTTTACAGAATAACAGAAAATAAATTAAATTATATAAATATACTTGAAATTTTTTTTTATTAAAATTTTAGGGTTTTTGATTTCATATTCACAAAATTAGAAATAATGGTCTTAACATCTAATTTATACATCATTTTCAAAGCTATTAACGCCAAACTAACAAGCTTTTTTTGTGACATACTTGTTCTTAAGTAGGTTTTAATCAATTTCAACTTGGAAAAGGAACGTTCACCGCTCGCTACACTAACAGGTAAGGTTAATAGTATTCTTAAAGCAATTGAAAAGTTAGGGAAAGATAAATTATTGGACATAATAAAATTAAGAATATCGAAAGGGTTTTGAATATTTAAATTATCCTTCCGAAAAATATCCCAGAAAGCACATAACTCATCATATAGGTCTATTGCATTTACGTCTTTATTGTCGCCATCCTTCAAGAGAATCTCTAAATCGTCAAATTTTTTTGTAAATCTTCGTTATTAATTTGTAGTAATCTATACAAGAAATTAAAATTATCATAATATGTTTTTAGTTGTTCAAAACGTTCTATTAACGAACACATTGCAACGTCTAGAAGTATATAAAACACATCCACTCTAAATTTATCTTCGGGCGATTGCGGCATTTCGTCGCGATGCTCGTAGTCAAATTGTCATGTCTTCTTTTGTCGTCGAACTTCTGTACCAGTTTTAAATTCTTGTTCTCCATCCACCTCTTCACTCAGTTTTTTTTGCCGTTTTTAGAACTTCTTTAAAATTTGTATCTGATTGATACTCTTGTAAGAATATTTTTAAGTTTTTGATAGATTCTAAAGCAAGTGTAATGTTCATATTTTTGTCTTGAAGCATTTTACTCACATGGGTTATTCTGTTAAGTAAATCATGCCAAGTTATAAGACAGCAAATAAATCTGTAGTCCTTTATTTAAGCACATAATGTTTGTGCTTCATGCTGAATTTCTTTATTAAAATTTTCATTATTTAAAATTTCAAAAAATGCATCGTAAATTTCTCCTAACTGATATCTTAGTGGGCAGACTGCATTAATTTTACTTTCTCACCGCATTTCTGATGCAAATTCAGTTTCAGTGCAAATTCAAGAAATTGTATATTTCTTGAATAATTGCAAAAAAACTAATTGTATCTGCATTCACTTTGGCTGCATCGTTAATGATTAAATTTAGAGTATGAGCAGCAACATGGCACTTAAAAAGCTCGAGGATTTTTGTTCAAAAGCAATTTTGGAACCCATATTTTTTCCCTTTTCATATTTGCCTCATTGTCATACCCTTGACCTCGCATGTCTTCAATGGAAATGTTCCATTTTTCCAGTTGTTCTATTATTGTTGCACATAAACTGTGTCCTGTGGAATCTGATATATCTGCAAAACCTAAAAAGTTTTCCCTGATCTTGATAATTCCATTGCCACAAGAAACAAAGCAAATAATAATGGTCATTTGTTCTGTTTTACTTGCATCCAGTGTGCAGTCTAAAATTATGGAATAATATTTAGATTTTTGAATTGATAATAAAATTGTATCCCTGATTGTGTTACTTAAAGTTTCCAATATTTCATTTTGATTGTCTTTACTCAAATGGTGTACTCTATTGTTTCGTTGCAGGGCCCTTTCAACATGATTTTCCATAAATGGATCAAACTTCGCAAACAGTTCAACTAATTTTAAAAAATTGCCGTTATTCCTTTCATATAATTTATCAGATGATCCACAAAAAGCTAAATTTTGGCTACCAAGGAATTTTATAATTTCAATCAAGCGTTCTAAAACACTCGTCCAATGTTTCTTTTCCATTTCATACATGCTTTAAGTCTGACAATCAATAGTAGTTTTGTTTTTTAAATTTTTATCAAGTTCCTTCCATTTTAAGAAATTTTTCATGTGAGTTAAACTAGTCTCATGTCTATGCAAAGTTGTACTTACATTTCTCCAATCGTTATAACCTTCTACAAGACTACTTGATTCAGTAGGTGCGAAAAGTTTGCAACAAAAGCAAAAAACAGAATTTTTCTGTTTTTTGCTTTTGTTGCAAAAAACAAAGTTTCGGAATAAATGAGTCATGTTCTTGGCACGAGTTCCCCGTTTTCAATTTTTCTATTATAATGCGTGTGGCCAAATTTACGACCATACATATGAATCTCTGGGATATATTATTTTTTTCTTTTGAACAGGTCCCATTTCAATTAAAACAACTCTTAATTTTTCATCAATATTTCCCCGTTCACCTGGATCTTCTAAATTCACAGAAACTAACAATGTGTTAGTTTCGTGGTCAACTACAACTAAATCTTATTGTAGTTGACTAAATCCTAACTATTTTTCACTTAAATCATGTTCAATGATTTTCCATAAATGGATCAAACTTCGCAAGCAGTTCAACTAATTTTAAAAAATTGCCATTATTCCTTTCATATAATTTATCAGATGATCCACGAAAAGCTAAATTTTGGCTACCAAGGAATTTTATAATTTCAATCAAGCGTTCTAAAACACTCGTCCAATGTTTCTTTTCCATTTCATATATGAAATGGAAAAGAATGTTCAATACTTGTTTAATAGTTGCAATAGTACCTTCATGCAAACTGGATGATGTGCACGGTTCTTCAACTCTGATTTCTGATGTATCGAGTTGGCTACAATCTGCATCAGAATATTTTAATATTTTAACAAATTTATTAAGAGCCCCAGTTTGTTTCTTAATATCTAGTTCTTTCGCAGCGTGACGCTTATGATTTTGTGCATGGAAGAGGCAAGGAATTAGAAAAGTCTCATTGACTATGTTATTGTTGATAGTGATGTTTTCTCCCTGGTGCAGGACACCAGAGTGTACAGAGGATTTGAAATTGGAAGTGATCACTATTTAGTCTTGAGCAGGATAAAATTGAATTTCATATTGAAAAGAATAACATGTAAGAAAGTTTTAAAGCGAATAAAAGTTGAGCAGCTCTCAGATGTAAACTGTAGAATAAAATACAGAAATATTATTGAAAAGAAAATGAAAGAGTTTGAGAACAGGAATCAAACCTTGGAGATTCAGTGGCAAACTCTGAAGGAAACATTGATTGATTCTGCCAGAGAGGCATGCGGTGAGGTTGTGTGCAAGGATAAAAAAATCAGAACTCCCTGGTGGACACAGGAAGTTAAAGAGGCAGTGAAGGAAAAGAAGAAAGCATATCAAAAGTTCCTGGCAAATAAGTCAGCTTTTACTCTTACAGAATACAGAGACAAATGTAAGAAAGCTAAACAGTGTGTAAAACTAGCTAAACAAAAGTCATGGGAGGACTTTGGCAAGAATATAGAAAATAAATATCAAGTAGGTGGCAAAATATTCTGGAGGTTGTTGAAGAAGCTTAGGAATGGAGGAAAGAGTGCTGTAAAAGGAATTAGAGATGATAAAGGTGAAATGAAAACAGGAGAAAGGGATATCCTTGAAGTATGGAGTAATTACTTTGAAAAACTGCTAAATGAAACAAGCAGTGATGACAGCACAGTGATAAAAAACACTGACCAGGCATGCAGTCAGGAATACATATCCATACTTGAAGTAGAAAAAGCCATCAAAGGCTTGAAATGTGGAAAGGCAGCAGGAGTAGATGCAGCTAATTCCAGTCCATGTCCTGAGCAGAAATCCAACAGATATTTGCCATTATTATTAGCTTTGCTCTTTTCTCCAAATTTTCCCAAAATATTTTTGTATGTCTCACAATCATTTCCTACTCTATTTAGATCCCCAACAAGGACCAACTTTTCCTTTTTCATTGTGTCAGTTGCTTTTTCTAAAGCCTCAAAAAATTCCTCCACTTCTACCTTAGTAGAACCTTCTGTGGGACCATAGGCACAAATAAGTCTCATTGTCCAGTTCCCCATTCTCATATTTGCCCACATTACTCTACTTGAGACTGACTGCCATTCAAGAAGATTAGCCTCTTATTTTGTGTTGAATACTATGGCTACTCCTTCTTTTCCTTGATTGTCATTGCCTGAATATAACATTTTGTATTTATTGCTCAGAAAGATCTCACCAGTTTTGGTCTTTTTTGTTTCAGTCACCCCTATTATGTCGATCTGGTACTTATCTAATTCCTCAGCTAGCTCCATTTCTTTGCCATTCAGGCTTCTTACGTTGATAGTACCGATCTTTAACTCTGGTGATGTTGAGTTGGGGTTTGTTTTCAGATTTGTTCCAGTAGCTGACTTTTCGCTGTTCGCCCTGGTTCCCTGGCGAAAACAACGGGGGCCTTGTTTAACCGGGCGACGCCCCAGCCGGCATGAAATTTTGTCATGTTGTACCATCATTTTTTATTTTGGTTTAACCAATAAGAATACAATTTGGTCGGCTAAATCCCAAATTGCCAGCCCATCCTCGTTCGTTCAGTATCCAAGTAGATACCCAACAGGGTGCACCACGAGAAGGTGAGGATTGGACATTAGGTCAGAAGCCCTGGTCGGTTCTCCGCATTCCTTTAAAGGCTATGTGGAGGTCTCCTCTCAGTTATACAGCTTTGACCCTTAAGCACCCCGTACATTAATTGTTTTCTGCATAAAGTGTTTATTGTTGAAAATTGTCTTCGTTTTCTGCCAGAAAAGCGCATTAAACATCATAAGTGTGTTAATCTCAAGCTGAGCATTTTATTTTTTGGTGAGTTACATACAATATGTAATTTTTTTTAATGTAAAAAATTTATTTTTATAGTAATGGCCAGTTAGAGCGCTTTTGTGATATGGTTGAAAATGAAATTAGTGAATTAATTGATGGGGAAATAGATTTAAATGAAGAGGAACTGGTACAATTAATAGATGATGTCGAACCAAATGGAGGAGAAAATTCTGCCGAAGATTCTGATTGAGATGAATCTGTTAAAGAATTCAGTTTAAAGAAATTGGCAGAAGGATTGAACTTGGCAAGAAAGTTATTTTATGGATAATGATCTCCCAATGGAGCACTCCGGAAAATTCACGAGACAATTGTATATTTGTTTAGATCCGTATGAACTTAATAAAAAATTGCAGCATAGTGGTAAGCAAGGTCTTATTACTGACTTCTTGATAACTAAATCAGCTTAAGTATGCAATGAGAATTATATAAATGATGTCCAAGAGATTTCAAGTGATGACGACGTCCAGCCACTCGTAAATAAAGAACATCTATGTAATGTTAGTTTTGAAGGAGTGATGATGATTAAAATATACACTTAATTTTATTTTGCCTAAAATATTTATGCATTATATGCAATGAAGTTTATGTACAATTTATAATTTTATACTATGGATTTGTTTCAGTTTATATGTTTTCTTAAGTTACATGAATTACCTGAATTAAATAAAAATATTTTTTGTTGGATATGTCATTGTTTATATAATCTTTAAAAAAAAAAAAAAAAAAAAAAAAAAAAAAAAAAAAAAAAAAAAAAACGATTTCAGAACCTATCCCTACTTTTTCTATGTGATCCGAGTCTCGCATAACGCGATTTATATAATTCCACGTTATATGAGGGTTACCTGTATTTTGTCACATAAAATGACCATAACATAGCATATGGGCAAATAAAGCTGTGATATCAGGTGAAATTTGTCTGTAAAAGAAAAACTGTCACTAATTGGGGAATTTGTGAAAAGGGCAGATATGTCAAAACTGATTAATACATAATTTTTGTTGAGTATGATGTTCTTAATTTTGTTTATTACTTTTTTCACAGCATAACTGTATTAATAAAAGACTGATAATAATAATTATTATTATATGACAAGTCCAAGGAGTCCAAAGACTCATCGAGGGAGGGCACCTACTCTATAGTTCATTCTAACTGCAACTACACCAATGCCATCTACCACCCACCACCACCACAACTAGTATTTCCACAGACAATCACACACATCCATGCTCACGGCAGGATTCGAACATGCAGCCTTTTTGGCTAGAGAGCAGACACGCTAACCACTCGGCCAACCAGGCTGGCAAGATTATAAACACAAAAGTTAAAATTTGCTCAACTTTTTAAATGCTATAGCGCATTTGTAACACATATGCAACTATAATTGATTACAGAGATGTGTTTACAATAGAAACTCTTCTATCACCAATTTGTGTTTTTTAAAAAGATGATCTAGCTTATTTCGGTAATCTTCCCCACACTGACCACAATTTTGAACTTGCAACACTCCAGCCAACATGATTTTCCATGTTGCTGGAGTGTTGCTGTACTGTACCATGTTTTGGTTTTAGGGAATAATATATAATACAAATTAATCAGCTCAGTAGTCTCAAATTGAAAGCTTGATTCATTCATTCAGTATCTAAGTGGATACCTACAAATGTTTGGTAGGGTGAAGATGGACATTTCGCACATTTGGGTTAGAAGCCCTGTCAGTTCTCCATATTTTCTATGGGCTTTATGAAGATCTCTTTCCAGCTATTAAGAACATTAGGTGATCTCTTGAAAATTAATAACAATAATGTGCTCACCTTTGGGCACATTATTGTTTTTATCATTTTTTTTTATCAAACAGATGCTATCTGATCACTAAAAACACACGAATAACCACAGTGATTAGTTTTAATACGATTCTCAGTACAGTAATTCAAACAATACTAGGAATAAATACAGTTAAGGCCATGATTACAATGGAATCTCAATATGCATGCAGTAACATGTTACAGAAGTAAATTAAAAAAAAAATAAAAAAAGTCTAAACTTTTACATAGATCTTTATTTAAACATGAACGTCTATATAAAGAAAGTGCTGAAGCTCTACTACACAGACCAAATTTAAACCGCAACGACATTCATACTATTCCTAAAGTATGGGAAATTGTCATCCAAAATTGTGTAAAATAGTCTCTTTATGTTTTTTTTTAAATTTACTTCTATAACACGTTACTGCACGTGTATAAATTCCATTGTAATCATGCACCCTAACTATATGTTATTCCTAGTATTGTTTGAATTACTGTACTGAGGATGTCCCAAGATACTTGGGATGAAATATTTACGTATTAAAACTAATCACTGTGGTTATACGTGCGTTTTTAGTGATGAATTCACCACAGGTTTCATTATATAAAAAAGATGTTATCTGAATTATCTTAATATTTGTATTATCTATTACTGCTAATACTCACCTGAAGCAAACCTAATTTAGGATTCTTAATAAGTGCAGATAAGCAGCCACTCAGTGTCTGGGTAAGGAGAAGATTTGTTGATTTTCTTATCATATCTTCTATTTCTGTTTGACTGCATGATAAAAAAAAAAAACTTATTGAAGTTATTAATAAATAGTATATCATGCACTCTTAAATTTAGTGATTTTTCTACTTTATATTTCAACTGGTAATTATATTCATTTACACAAGCCTACCTAAAAATAAGCTGTAATTAACAAAGTAACTATATTACAAGTTTATCCCATAAGAATCGCATCTTCCTTAATGCCCCCCCCGCACCAAGGAAGAAAAATACTCCTCAATAAGATTAAGTCATCAGCTGAAAGCTTCCATAACTGTTCTTTGTACCCAAATTTGATCCCGCCCCCTCTCCCCATGCAACACTGTTGCAGCGAAGTGTGGAGTGCCTCCCTTAGAAAATAGAGGAACTTTCATTTTCTCACTGCTCTCTCTCTCTCATTTCTAAAACTGAGGAGTTGACAGAGACAGGAATACCTAATTGACTGACTATCCTACTGTATCTTACCTTGCATTCACAAATATATATAAAAAAAATTCACATTCATGACTTTTCAGGTAATAACCATGCATTCACAATTTTATAGTAATGCACATACAATGTGCCATCCCAAACTAAAGGTCTATTGACCATTACCCCCAGATCCTAAATCTAGCATCCTGGAGTATAGTAGTAATAATCTGATTATTATCACAGGGAATAGTATTAAAGTTAATATCATTATGTGGCAACTACTAAGAAATAATTGCTTCCTACCTTCCTTCATTCAAAGGGCACATGGCCACTTCTCATCAGTGCTACACTACTATTACCTCTATGGTTAATTCAAGGTGCTGAGTTCATGCATGTGCGCGCACGCACACACGCACACACACACACACACACACACAAAGTGCTTCTGAAGATCCTTGAACATTCCAGCATTTTATATGAAATATTTATTTAGCTGTAATATAATCACATAACAAAATGTACCATAAACATTTTAGGTCTCTTATTTTAAGTATAAAAGTATAATGTATTTATACAAACCTTTTTATTTATTTTATTTTAAATATTGGGCCCTACACATGAGAAGTCCCAAGACCTGTGACATGACAGCACCATGTGTGGACACATGATTAGATGGAAGAGAAGAATTTCTTGATAAATACTTTTTAAAACCTGAAGGTTGTAGTCAATGGGAAAAACTATTTCAAAGAAAAGGGATGTAAGAAATGAAGGCAGAGGATGAGAAGTTGATTCAATGAGCTTGGAGTTAAATTGTATGAAGGTAATAACTGGCAGCTGTTTGTGTTCATATAGTACAGAAAAGTGGAGAGATGGTAGTGGCCAGTTTAGAGGAGCAGTGTCCATGGAAATACCTATAGAAGGGACATAATGCACTGACTGAGCATCTATGGAAAAGTTACCTGGAGGGAGTCAGTGAGGGGGGGGGGTCATCAATTATTACTCACTTCTGTATATCAAGAATTCTGAGGGACGTTTTAGATGTACCACCCCAAATGTGGGAACAGTATTCTAAGGTTGGGCAGATTTGAGCATTATAAAGTGTCAGGAGGAAGTTGAGCAAGAGAGAAGAACTGTTTAGAACAGTAAAGAATACAAAGTTTTTTGGAGGCTGAAGAAGCTATGGACCTGATGTGTTTATGCCAGGATAAATTAAATGTGAGGGTTAACCCAAGGAGAGAAAATTGGTCCTGGTTGGAAAGAGGAATACTGTCAAAGGTGAGGGAGAAATAGCATCCTCCTAGAAATAAGATGAGACTGCATTTTCGTGGCATTAAAAATCACCAGATTATCCTGAAGTGTGAGTAACGTAAGCACCACAAGGTTTTGAAAAAAAAAAAAAAAAGGAATGGAGAGTACCATCATCAGCAAAGCTATGAAAAGGACTGGATATCAGGAAGAGAAGATGTACATAGAAGGATGACCACAGGTGACGGCACCGAGTCCTAGAGTACACCAGCATTAATTTAAAAAAATCTGATGAAAGGAAACAATCTATCATGACACGTAGTGAATGGTCAGAGAAGAAAGCTGGCAATCTGTTCACAAAGGGAAGGACCATATGACGGTAGCTTAGTAAGAAAGCAACGATGCCAGACCCAATCAAATGCTTTGGAAATATCAAGAGCACCAAATAAGTTTCTTAAAACTTTTCCATGGCCTGCATCCAAAGGTGGGTGAGGTTGACAAGCAGATCTGCTGTGGAATGAGAATTGGGGAATCCACACTAAGTAACTAATGGGTCTTTAAGTAGTAAAGCAGTTGGCTATTGATGACCTTTTATATTATTTTTGAGAGTATTGAGGGCAAAGCAATAGTGAATTAGTTTGATGGTTGACTTTTACCTCTCTTTTTGAGAACAGAATGGACAAAAAATTGCTTCCAGACTGGGGTAGATGCCAGATTAATGACAGCTTGAAGAAATAATGCAGGAGAGATGCAAGTTCTGGAGCACAAGCTTTTAGTATAACAGGGGGAATACCATCAGGGCCAGGAGACTTATTTGTATCCAAGTTCTTGAGGATTTTTTTTTTTTTTAATGTCCTTCTGGTGAAATTTCAGATGAGGCATGCTGTGGATAGTTTGTGGAATGGTAAGAGACATCCGCCTTGGTGGTCTATGCAAGAGGAGGAGAAAAAAAATAATGCCAAGAGGTCTGACTTATCTTTAACAGATGTTACCATCAGAATGTGTGAGAGAGAGAGAGAGAGAGAGAGGGTGAAAACATGGAAGGACAGGCATTGCTTCCCACAACCTTGGCAAGCAACCAAAAGGCACGATTGCCATTAGGACAGTAGACAAATTTAGTGTATTTGGCTCTTACAAAGTCTACTTTGCATTTGTTGATTTTTTTTTGCAATTGTTACAATCTGTAGTAGTAAGCTGAGTGACAGGCTGGAGTTTTGAATTGAGACATTGGGAATATCCAGAAATTCTGATTTGGGCAGGTTTGGAACAGTTGTTGGAGAACAAGGGTTCAGATAAAGGTCAAGGTTTTTGAGTGGAGTGCAGAATAAAAGTACTCATCCCAGTGAGGATAATTTCTGTTACATTAGAGCAGGTGCTAGGATCAAAAGATCGGAAGTAATAATCAGACCATGAAAAGGAGGAATGTAAGTTATGAAGGTAATTCTTATTGGTACTGTTGTAGTGCCACAGTATACGAGGAACGTGAATGATTGGGAGAAGACTGATCTGTAACAAAAGAGACATGGACAAGGTTACGGTCAGACTTGCTAAGAGGAGATCTAACATCAGTGTATTTGGAGGAAGAACTGGTTAAGAAAAGGTTCCAAGGTGTTGAAGAGAATTATCTGGAATTTTGGTGGGTTAGAGTACAATTTGTGTTAAATCATTGATAATAGCAAAAAGTTTGGCTTCTTTAGTAGATAGACCTTTGAAGCTGGACAAGGGAGGACAGATAGCTTTTACACATAGCTTTCTTATACATTTTCTCTGTATTCACTCAAGGCATCTACTATTTTACTTGTCAAGCACTTTCAATATTATTTCTTCTTTCCTGGAAAGCTTCTCACTTCTTGAATCAAAAATGAAGTTTTTTTTTTTCTATCTCTGCATATAACTTCACCACATGTCTCTTCCTTGGTCAAATTAATCAACATTTTCTTCAGATTTTGCATGGAGTATCTAAATCTTTCAAAAGTTTTACTTTTCAAATCCCTTTATTTTAAATCTAATAATATTTGCATATTTAGAATCCAGTTTATCTCTGAAAGCTCATTGACTTGGATTCTTTTTTGTCATCATCATCATCATCAAATTCCTGCCATGTACCCTCAAGAGGTGTACAGGATATGACAGTACTACATGAAAAAATTACATCATTACTAACTTCCTATCTACAATTTTCCTCCAAATCAGTCTGTTACTTGTCAAGACTCCAACATTATCAGATCTTATATTTCTATCGTCTAAGGCACTTTGTACCGTATCAATCCACCTATATCTTGGTCTTCCTCTGGGTCGTTTTCCTGTCAACCTGGCAGAGAACACTTGTTTTGCTAATCTTTCATCTCCCATTCTATTTAAGTGACCATACCACCTGAGATTAGCTCTGCTAACGGATTCCTGGATGCTGACAATGTCAAGTTCTTTCCTAATATCCTCATTTTTATGATATTGCCATTGATGCCATCTGTTCGTGCCTCTAATATTTCTCAGGACTCTCATATCTGCGGTCTCTAGTCTTTGGTCAAGTGTTTTACTTCTGACCCAGCTCTCAGATCCATAAGTTAAAACTGGTTTGAACACTGTCTTGTATACAGCTAATTTAGTGTTGAGACTAATTTCTCTCTTATTCCATATGAATTTATTCAATTGACTTCCCACCATACCAGATTTGCTGATTCTGTTGTCTATTTCTATATTTAATTTACCATCTTCAGTAAAAATCGTGCCTGAGTAGCTGAAATGTTTTACTTGTTCCACAGGTTCTCCATTCACAACACAGTTGACATTTTCAATGATTCTGCCTATTTTCATTGTCTTTGTCTTTTTATTGCTGACCGTCATACCTTATCTATTACAACAGCAATTGCATTTAGTCAGAGAATCTTGCAGACTTGTAGCGGATTTATTTAGAAGTATAACATCATCTGCATAAAGCAAAGAGCTGACATTAACATCTCCAATTTTGATATCAGATTTAATACCACTTTCCTTCATAATGTGATCCATATAGATAATGAATAACAGACGGGATAATGTACATCCTTGTCTCACACCAGATTTAACATTAAACCATCTTCCTGTACTTCCTTCAATTCTAACTGCTGACTTACAACTCAAATAAAGACTAAGTATTGCTTGATATAATGCCCCATTGACACCATATAACTGCAGCATATTGAATAGCTTCTCTCTTGGCACCTTGTCATATGCCTTTTCCAAATCGACAAAACTTAAATACAGATCTTTCTTATATTCCCATGCTTTTAGACTATTTGTCGTAAGGCGAAGATCTGATCCTGACAGCCTCTATTTGGCCTGAATCCAGCTTGTTCTTCACCAAGCTTTTCTTCCACAATTCTTCTCAACCGTTTCTCAAGTATACTTGCATAGATCTTGCCAGGAACACTCAGTAGGGAAATACCTCTGTAATTCTCACATTCAGTTTTATTTCCCTTTTTATATATGGGTACTATGAGAGCTCTACTCCAATCATCGGGAATTCGTTCCTCTGTCCAGGCCTTCTGAACTATGCAGTGCAGCCACTGTAAGACTCTTATAGCACCATACATCAGCATTTCTGGTCGAATATCATCTACTCGATGATATGAGAAACGGTTGAGAAGAATTGTGGAAGAAAAGCTTGGTGAAGAACAAGCTGGATTCAGGCCAAATAGAGGCTGTCAGGATCAGATCTTCACTTTACGACAAATAGTCGAGAAAGCATGGGAATATAACAAAGATCTGTATTTAAGTTTTGTCGATTTGGAAAAGGCATATGACAAGGTGCCAAGAGAGAAGCTATTCAATACGCTGCAGTTATATGGTGTCAATGGGGCATTATATCAAGCAATACTTAGTCTTTATTTGAATTGTAAGTCAGCAGTTAGAATTGAAGGAAGTACAGGAAGATGGTTTAATGTTAAATCTGGTGTGAGACAAGGATGTACATTATCCCCTCTGTTATTCATTATCTATATGGATCACATTATGAAGGAATGTGGTATTAAACCTGATATCAAAATTGGAGATGTTAATGTCAGCTCTTTGCTTTATGCGGATGATGTTATACTTCTAAATAAATCCGCTACAAGTCTGCAAGATTCTCTGACTAAATTGAATAGCTGTTGTAATAGATATGGTATGAAGGTCAGCAATAAAAAGACAAAGACAATGAAAATAGGCAGAATCATTGAAAATGTCAACTGTGTTGTGAATGGAGAACCTGTGGAACAAGTAAAACATTTCAGCTACTTAGGCACAATTTTTACTGAAGATGGTAAACTAAATATAGAAATAGACAACAGAATCAACAAAGCTGGTATCGTGGGAAGTCAATTGAATAAATTCATATGGAATAAGAAAGAAATTAGTCGGAACACTAAATTAGCTGTATACAAGACTGTGTTCAAACCAATTTTAACTTATGGATCTGAGAACTGGGTCAGAAGTAAATCACTTGACCAAAGACTAGAGACCGCAGATATGAGAGTCCTGAGAAAGATTAGAGGCGTGAACAGATGGCATCAATGGCAATATCATATTAAAAATGAGGATATTAGGAAAGAACTTGACATTGTCAGCATCCAGGAATGCGTTAGCAGAGCTAATCTCAGATGGTATGGTCACTTAAATAGAATGGGAGAGGAAAGATTAGCAAAACAAGTGTTCTCTGCCAGGTTGGCAGGAAAACGACCCAGAGGAAGGCCAAGATATAGGTGGATTGATACGGTACAAAGTGCCTTAGACGATAGAAATATAAGATCTGATAATGTTGGAGTCTTGACAAGTAACAGACTGATTTGGAGGAAAATTGTAGATAGGAAGTTAGTAATGATGTAATTTTTTCATGTAGTACTGTCATATCCTGTACACCCCTTGAGGGTACATGGCAGGAATTTGAAGATGATGATATCATCTACTCCTGCTGCCTTTCCACACTTCAAGCCTTTGATGGCTTTTTCTACTTCAAGTATGGATATGTAATCCTGACTGCATCTAGACAAATCTAAATGATGATGTAAACATCTTATTTCAAATCCTTTGTTTATTCTTGTCTTCTGAACCAGCATTCGGGTATCACTATCAATGATAATATATGCATTTACCCTAAAAGAATTTATGGTGGAACAAGCATATATTTATCATTATTACTATCTTTGCAATTTTCTTCAAATTTTTACAAGACAATTCTATGTCTGGTATTTATTTCCTACTCAGCTCCCACTTTTTGGATCTACAACAAGGACTACTACCTTTCCTTTTTCATTATGATTATTATTACATGATACCTCCAGGGAGTCCAAAGATATCAAGGGAGGGCACCTACTCTACAACTCTCCATCTCCACCACTTGATCCACCAACTACAATGAACCGTGCCATCTACCGCTGACAACCACCACTGGTATTTTCACAAACAATAACAAACATCCATGCCCACGGCGGGATTCGAACACGCAACCTTTTGACTGGAGAGTGGATACGCTAACCACTAAGCCAACCAGGCAGGCATTATGTCGGCTGTCTTCTCTAATTACTCAAAAAAACTCCTCCATTTAGTGAACACAATCAGAGAAATGCAACCACTTCAATCTATGTGAGATCACCTGCCTTTCAAAAAGTTTATCTTTGTGTTTGGTGTTGAATGCTATAGCTACTCCTTTCCCCACCACCACCACCAATCATTAATTGCCTGAATCTAACATTTCATAATAATTATGTGGCAAAATAATTACAATACAAGTTATCTTATCTTTCTCCACCAATTAGGTCACAGTACTGCTCTAATTCGTCTTGTTAATACTTCTTATGTTGATGATTCCACTCTTCACCCTAATGAGCTTGAGTTTGTTCCAGCAGTTGACTTTTCACCATGTGTTCTAAACCCTTGACAAAACGAGTAGGGGCCATACTTAACATGGGTGACTTGCCTGCTGGCATGAATTTTCATCATGTTTCATCATCATTTTGTTTTTAACTTATAAGGACTACAACTTGATTAAGTGCTAAATCGCTAGGCCATCTTCATTCCTTCATTATCTGGGTAGATGACTACTAATAATGTGCACTCTGTGAAGAGAGGTCAGATGTCCTTAGCAGTCCTCTGCATTCCCTAAAAGGCTATGTTCAGGTAACCTCTCAGCTATCCAGTTTTGATTCTAAGTCCTATGTATAGAGACAGCTGTATATAAAGTTTATTTCTTCTTTTCAGCAAAATATTCAATAGTTTTTACAAACATGCAAACTTTTAAGTGTTAGAACTTTGAAAATTGCAGATGTCTAGTGATTAGCTGCATGATTATTCCATCTTATAACAGTAACTAATAAATATATTTCTAGGCTCCAATATGTTGTTTCAGAATAATAAGCTTTCAGCATGGTGGAATACTTTAATTAAAGGGAATGTACATCTGATGAGAAGCTTCTCAACTACTACAAAACTAGGTTATGCAAAAGTAAGTTTAGACTTAAGTGTGAGAATTAAAGTATCAAAAAAGTTTTCAACTGCAAAAACTTCAGTTTTTAAATTACCCTCATAACTAATTTTTTTACACCAAAAATGCTGACTACCTTAAATTAAGGCCCTCTGAAAATCTGATACACGCATAGATGAAATTCTTCACTTCAACATATACCCTTTGAACGAACCATGAAAATGGGAATTTCTTTGGATACGGAGCCTGAAAATAAACCAGAAATAAAGTATATGGGTGGCAAAATTTGAAAGGGAATATTTAAAAAATATATGTATTTCTTAAGTCCCTATCCTGGGAAATTTATGTTATAAATATTAATTTATTAATAAATCTATGAAATTTATCATGCATACAATGCAAACAGAAAGATAACCAACATAATTATATAGACTTATAACATTATATAAAAGCTCAGTGGAATTACATTAATGTACTGCCACATTTCAATATGTGCAAGAAATTCAATTACTTTACACACACACACATAATATATACGTGTGTGTGTGTAATGTAAATGAGTATTTCTAAGCTTAATGCACATAACTAGCACACTTTTTAATTGTATCTCTATTATAAGTTCTTGTGAACTGCGTTTATCACATATCATTTTGTTTACTACAAATGCATGTTCTGTTCTAACAGGCCAAGCATGGATGTTCGTGAATGACTTTAAGTGAGAGATGAACATCATTGTCTGTTGTGAGATCACCATCACCCTGATTACTGGAGGCTTTAAGTGATTTGAAAAAAATCTTTTGTCTTCAGCAGTTTCTAGATTATCTTTTTATGTTGCTCCCAGCCATGAAAAGTTATTTGAAAACCTATAATGCTTCTCAATGTTTTTTCAGTATTTTAGGAATGGTGTCTAAAGCACCTATTATTATTGAAGACAACTTTTGTTTATATATATATATATATATATATAAAATTAATATTTAACTGACTAGAACCCGAGAAAGTATAACACCAAACTTTAATAAATCACGACTAGTTTCATCGGTGTCCCGACTTCTTCAGGTGAGTAAGAAATAACACAAAACTTATAAAACTAACAAGGTAAAAAACATGGACTTTCCAGCTTAATAAAAAGAAGAAGAATAGTAACAGTCATATTTGAATAGGTGATCGCATGCTATTGTTAACATGAGTTGAATGTGTGTGTGTGTGTGTGACAGCTAATTTTTGAGCGCCAGTACTGGATTACTGCGCTATGGGAATCAGGCAAATTGTAGCTCAGATTTTTTTTCATGTGTGAAGGGTCCAGAACTATTTCTTTGGATTCTATAATTTGTCTTTCAAATTCATCCTTGCATATATATATATATATATATATATATATTGGGACTGCACAACCAATTTATATTTATGCAAGGATGAATTTGAAAGAAGAATCATAGAATCCAAAGAAATAGTTCTGGACCCTTCACACATGAACAACAATCTGAGCTACAATTTGCCTGATTCCCATAGTGCAGTAATCCAGTACTGGCGCTCAAAAATTAGCTGTCATACACACATTCAACTCATGCTAACAATAGCATGCATTCACCTATTCAAATACGACTGTCACTATTCTTCTTCTTTTTATTAAGCTGGAAAGTCCATGTTTTTTACCTTGTTAGTTTTATAAGTTTTGTGTTATTTCTTACTCACCTGAAGAAGTCGGGACACCGATGAAACTAGTCATGATTTATTAAAGTTTGGTGTTATACTTTCTCGGTTTCTAGTCAGTTAAATATTAATTTTATAAATGTATACATCCTGAGTCAATCCTAATAACAATATATATATTCATATTTATATATACTGACATTGTCTGACTTCTTCAGACGTGGGAACATAGAAAGCAAATAAACACTATAAGAAACATCATATCACTATAAAAACTACTATTATAAAATTCAGTTAGCTTTGAACTGCAGCTACAGTATATGTTGAAGTTCTATTGTTAGGCAGCTTTGTGCATCTGATTTCACGAGTGTGCCAATATCGGATAGCAGAGCTGAAAGAGTCCGGTAGATTGTAGCTAAGGTTATTATTTATGTGATGAGGGTCCATAACAATTTCCTCTGACTCGACTATGCGGCGCTCCACCTCGTCACGGCATATATGAAGGTTTGAAGTTGTTGTCCAGTTAATCTCACGTTGACGGCCTTCATCATTTGTATTTACTGAAAACAGTACATGGCTTGACAGGGCACTTGCTCTAGTTGTTTTGTAGGAAATGTCTCTCTGGTGTTCTTCCAGACGTAGGAGGATGGATTTTTCAGTTTGGCCATAGTATTGCTTTCCGCAGTCACACGTGATTTTGTACACTCCTGGGAATTGTAAATGGTTGTGAGCTTGTTTGTATTTGCTTAAAATCGATCTTAGTTTAGGAAGAGTAGAGAAACAGGTTTTTATGTTGAACTTTCATAAAATTCTTCTTAGTTTCGTGGAGAGCGAGCTGATGTATGGTAAGGAGATATAACCTTTGGGGTTGTCTTGTGTTTGTTTCTCATCCCATGCCTGAAGAAGTCTGATAATCCGATGAAACATGTTGCGTTGAATAAATTTAATTGTTATTCTAGTCTTGGTTATAGTCAGTATATATAAACATGAACATATCCCAATTCCGAGTTAATACTACAAATTGTGTGTATATATATATATATGACTACTACTAACTCGGGGTTGGGATATGTTCATTTTTAATATTAACTGACTTAAAACCCGAGAATTATAAAAATGAGATTTGTTTGAAAACACAACATGTTTCGTCGAGATTGACTTCCTCCACGCCTGATGAAATCAATCTCGACGAAACATGTTGCGTTTTCAAATAAATCTCATTTTGTTATAATTCTCGGGTTTTAAGCCAGTTAATATTAAAAATGAATATATATATATATATATTGTGTTTTTCAAATTTTAAAATTTTGCCTGAAAACTCTGCTCTAGAGACCAAACATGAAACTTTTTCAAGCCACTTCAGGCTTCCAATGAAATTCACCTCCCACCTAAAGACAATTACAAACATCCATGCCTATGGCAGGATTTGAACCCACGAGTGTTGGTTGGAGAGAAGATACACCAACCACTTGGCCAACCAAAGCTGGTCAAATAATTTTTTTTGAAAAAATAAAATAAAATAAAATAAAAATAAATAAATAACCTTAATCCACCCATGGTACTATAGATTTCAACCTTTTGTAGGTGGAAGTCACATTGAAAACCCTTCTCTATTATTTTTGCAGATGGAGAATATGTAAAAAAAATTAGAATATTGAATTAAAAGCCATACCAAGCCATCATGCTTTACATATTTAAGGCCTAAGAGTCTGTTTTATGGTCAAGGAAAACACAGCTGTAGATATGGGCTGTTACTCCATTTCACAGTCATGTCTATCAATGGTTTCAAAAGATGAAAAACAAGTTTCTAAGAGGAAAAAATCTTGCTCCTTCCCTCCTCACATTTGAGACTCACTTCATATGAAAAGTCATAATAAATATTTCTCTTTCAGCCTAGCTTAGAATTTAAACAAATCTTTCCAACCAAATTTCATTGTTATCAAATTCACTTAGAAGAAAAGCCAAGCATCTTCAGTATAATTAGCCTTTCTCTACTCTACGGTATTCATATCCTCTTCATGAAAATGAAATGAAAACATAATATGACATTATCTTCAAGATAAAGAAACAGTGGAAAGCATAAACAGAAAGGAAATTTTTTTTTATATGTAGATATAAAAAAACAGTAAAGGAATTTTAGAGGATAGATACTGGTGAAATAAAGACCTTTACATCCCTAGTGCTAGGCCACACAAAGAAAGAACATTCTTAATTCAATTCCAGTCACTGACTAGAAGAACTTTTTCTAAGACATTCTTATCCTGGTTCCCAAGTCAGTCCTTGCGTGGAAATGTTTTTTTTTTTTTTTAATCCTACAACTCAGATGATAATGTATTCTGTCAGGAATAGGTGGTCATCTTCCCTACTCTCTACTTGATGCCATTTAAAATCATTGATGGTTTGGACTGGCTAAGAATGGAGACTGATTACTCCTCAGTTTCCAAAAGTTAAATATAGCTAAAACAGAATAATTTATTCCCTTTTATATTTTAAATATATATAAATATATTTTTAATATTTAATTTAATATATTTATTTTTATATTTAAATATATTTTTATTCCCCTTTGGGGAATAAAAGGCACTATTGGATAGAAGAGCAGCAGGTGTGAACTGGGGGGGGGGGGGGGAGAATTAAGCAGAAGTATAGTTAGCAAGGCGAGGCATAGGTTTTTATTATTATAATTATTATTATTATTATTATTGGTAAATGAAATGAATTGCCAATGTGCTGAAAAAATAAAAGGTGAGATATGATCAGTAGGCCTTGTCTCATGAGTTCTTTGAATCCCCTAAAGATACCTACACAACAATAGAATTTATGTTTCACAGATCAAGCTATCTGAATTAAAGACTTAGAGAAATTATGTTCTTGTTTAATACTTTATCATTTAATTCTTGGATAGCATGAACAACTTGAACTTTGGTATTTCTTATGAGTCTGACTTCCCTTGATGAAGTTTAATAATGTTCATCTTTGGGTTTGCTTACTTCCTGGGAAGTAGTTTCTGCTTAGTGGTGGATTTTTGTCTCTCACTGAGTGGAGCCACTGCTGACTTCCCTGTCCTGGAATGATTCAGGTCAGGAGTGATGAGTTTAATGGTGATATAATATTTGTTATTTTTAATTATTTTTATTACTTATTTTATTATTATTTAATTATCATCATCATCAAATTCCTGCCATGTACTCTCAAGAGGTGTACAGGATATGACAGTACTACATGAAAAAATTACATCATTACTAACTTCCTATCTACAATTTTCCTCCAAATCAGTCTGTTACTTGTCAAGACTCCAACATTATCAGATCTTATATTTCTATCGTCTAAGGCACTTTGTACCGTATCAATCCACCTATATCTTGGTCTTCTTCTGGGTCGTTTTCCTGCCAACCTGGCAGAGAACACTTGTTTTGCTAATCTTTCCTCTCCCATTCTATTTAAGTGACCATACCACCTGAGATTAGCTCTGCTAATGCATTCCTGGATGCTGACAATGTCAAGTTCTTTCCTAATATCCTCATTTTTAATATGATATTCTGCGGTCTCTAGTCTTTGGTCAAGTGTTTTACTTCTGACCCAGCTCTCAGATCCATAAGTTAAAACTGGTTTGAACACTGACTTGTATACAGCTAATTCAGTGTTCCGACTAATTTCTTTCTTATTCCATATGACTTTCATATTCAATTGACTTCCCACCATACCAGCTTTGCTGATTCTGTTGTCTATTTCTATATTTAATTTACCATCTTCAGTAAAAATCGTGCCTGAGTAGCTGAAATGTTTTACTTGTTCCACAGGTTCTCCATTCACAACACAGTTGACATTTTCAATGATTCTGCCTATTTTCATTGTCTTTGTCTTTTTATTGCTGACCTTCATACCATATCTATTACAACAGCAATTGAATTTAGTCAGAGAATCTTGCAGACTTGTAGTGGATTTATTTAGAAGTATAACATCATCTGCATAAAGCAAAGAGCTGACATTAACATCTCCAATTTTGATATCAGGTTTAATACCACTTTCCTTCATAATGTGATCCATATAGATAATGAATAAGAGAGGGGATAATGTACATCCTTGTCTCACACCAGATTTAACATTAAACCATCTTCCTGTACTTCCTTCAGCTCTAACTGCTGACTTACAACTCAAATAAAGACTAAGTATTGCTTGATATAATGCCCCATTGACACCATATAACTCCAGCGTATTGAATAGCTTCTCTCTTGGCACCTTGTCATATGCCTTTTCCAAATCGACAAAACTTAAATACAGATCTTTGTTATATTCCCATGCTTTCTCGACTATTTGTCGTAAAGTGAAGATCTGATCCTGACAGCCTCTATTTGGCCTGAATCCAGCTTGTTCTTCACTAAGCTTTTCTTCCACAATTCTTCTCAACCGTTTCTCAAGTATACTTGCATAGATCTTGCCAGGAACACTCAGTAGGGAAATACCTCTGTAATTCTCACATTCAGTTTTATTTCCCTTTTTATATATGGGTACTATGAGAGCTCTACTCCAATCATCAGGAATTCGTCCCTCTGTCCAGGCTTTCTGAACTATGCAGTGCAGCCGCTGTAAGACTCTTATACCACCATACTTCAGCATTTCTGGTCAAATATCATCTACTCCTACTGCCTTTCCACATTTCAAGCCTTTGATGGCTTTTTCGACTTCAAGTATGGATATGTAATCCTGACTGCATGCCTGGTCAGTGTGTTTTATCACTGTGCTGTCATCGCTGCTTGTTTCATTTAGCAGTTTTTCAAAGTAATTACTCCATACTTCAAGGATATCTTTTTCTCCTGTTTTCATCTCACCTTTATCATCTCTAATTTCTTTTACAGCACTCTTTCCTCCATTCCTAAGCTTCTTCAACAACCTCCAGAATATTTTGCGACCTTCTTGATATTTATTTTCTATATTCTTGCCAAAGTCCTCCCATGACTTTTGTTTAGCTAGTTTTACACACTCTTTAGCTTTCTTACATTTGTCTCTGTATTCTGTAAGAGTAAAAGCTGACTTATTTGCCAGGAACTTTTGATATGCTTTCTTCTTTTCCTTCACTGCCTCTTAAACTTCCTGTGTCCACCAGAGAGTTCTGATTTTTTTATCCTTGCACACAACCTCACCACATGTCTCTCTGGCAGAATCAATCAATGTTTTCTTCAGAGTTTGCCACTGAATCTCCAAGGTTTGATTCCTGTTCTCAAACTCTTTCATTTTTTCTTCAATAATCTTTCTGTATTTTAGTCTACAGTTCACATCTGAGAGCTGCTCAACTTTTATTCGCTTTAAAACTTTCTTTCATGTTTTTCTTTTCAATATGAAATTCAATTTTATCTTGCTCAAGACTAAATAGTGATCACTTCCAATTTCAAATCCTCTGTACACTCTGGTGTCCTGCATCAGGGAGAAAACATCACTATCAACAATAACATAGTCAATGAGACTTTTCTTATTCCTAGCCTCTTCTCTCCATGTGAATTTGTGCACATTTTTATGTTGGAACATGGTGTTAGTAATAACCAGTCCATGTCCTGAGCAGAAATCCAACAGATATTTGCCATTATTATTAGCTTTGCTCTTTTCTCCAAATTTTCCCAAAATATTTTTGTATGTCTCACAATCATTTCCTACTCTGCTATTTAGATCCCCAACAAGGACCAACTTTTCCTTTTTCATTGTGTCAGTTGCTTTTTCTAAAGCCTCAAAAAATTCCTCCACTTCTACCTTAGTAGAACCTTCTGTGGGTCCATAGGCACAAATAAGTCTCATTGTCCAGTTCCCCATTCTCATATTTGCCCACATTACTGTACTTGAGACTGACTGCCATTCAAGAAGATTAGCCTCGTATTTTGTGTTGAATACTATGGCTACTCCTTCTTTTCCTTGATTGTCATTGCCTGAATATAACATTTTGAATTTATTGCTCAGAAAGATCTCACCAGTTTTGGTCTTTTTTGTTTCAGTCACCCCTATTATGTCGATCTGGTACTTATCTAATTCCTCAGCTAGCTCCATTTCTTTGCCATTCAGGCTTCTTACGTTGATAGTACCGATCTTTAACTCTGGTGATGTTGAGTTGGGGTTTGTTTTCAGATTTGTTCCAGTAGCTGACTTTTTGCTGTTCGCCCTGGTTCCCTGGCGAAAACAACGGGGACCTTGTTTAACCAGGCGACGCCCCAGCCAGCATGAAATTTTGTCATGTTGTACCATCATTTTTTATTTTGGTTTAACCAATAAGAATACAATTTGGTCGGCTAAATCCCAAATTGCCAGCCCATCCTCGTTCGTTCAGTATCAAAGTAGATACCCAACAGGGTGAACTACGAGAAGGTGAGGATTGGACATTTGGTCAGGAGCCCTGGTCGGTTCTCCGCATTCCTTTAAAGGCCATGTGGAGGTCTCCTCTCAGTTATACAGCTTTGACCCTTAAACACTCCTTATTTAATTATTTGTTTAATAATTAATTAAACAAAAAAAATTAAACTACAAAATTTTATGTTGCCAATCCCAATAATGAACTGAGACTTAAAATTAAACAGTTTTGAAAGAAAAAGAAATATAGCTATATTATCTCCACCATTATGAGCTAAGTTTAGTTCTAGAGAAGGGAGAGAGGGATGTACCTCAACCTTTGAAAATACAAAGTGATTCTAACAGCTAAAATCACTCAAGACAGTGAAAAATTTCTGCATCAACACAAGAAAACACAAATGTGTGTGTGTGTTTTGCTTCATCATTTTTAATCAGGTGATAAGTGTTACCTAACTGTCACCAATATCTCACCTTCAGGTTCCAAATGCCGACTATGTCATATCCTGAACACTACAAGAAATGAACACACAGTATCAACGAAGACATGCTGGCTTCAATGTTGCCCAGGTCAACAAGGTTCGAATCCATAGCTTTGGCAGAGGGCTATGTTTGAAAGTCCACTACAGTCTCCAAATAATTTCAATCGTCTTAAAAATGAACGAACACAACCAAACGTGAACATTAGTAACTGCTTGAATTCAACAACGAAGTTCTAAATTGAGGATTCACTAGATCAAAATCAGAAGTATTAAATAATATTCTTACCAGGTACAAAGTAGACACTGTTGCCCTATAAGAACCTCAGCATCTCCAGAAGGAAATATTTCCATTCCTGGCTACATTCTTCTCACTGATAAACCTGATGAAAGACATTGCCTGAAAATCTAAAAGCAAATTTACAATCACAATCTTCATAGCCCTGCACTTCCTCAGCCAGTCCATCCTGGCATCATCCTTGGAGATTTCAAGTCACATGGTACATTATGGGGATACAATAATGATGACAATCCATGCCTGTAATCGATTGAGAGACTGTCCGTGCAGTTAGCCTAGTGGCCGTGTGCTTCACAACCATCTGACTGGTGAAGGAGTATCCCAGGTTCGATTCCTGTCGAAGACGTGAGGAATTTCAGGATCTTCCTCAGACAAAGTCAAGTTAGCCAGTCTTGGGCGTAGACAGTAGGTTTTTTTCGTCAGTTTATCTGGCGTTTTTCATCCCGCAAGCAGGCAAACCGGTCCCGTGAACACACATGGATCTACAGCCATAAATACTTAACCCCCCCCCCATGAGGGGGGGCTCAGCTCGTCCCAATAGGGACGGGGGAGAAAAAGGGAGGAAACTCCATATGAATAAATAAAATTGAGATTGGATGTTAGCTAACAGCCTGCTATGCCAACTACAAAAGCAAGTAACCCCAGAATCCTTAAAACTGGAAGATAGAGATCAGAGATAATCCCTGATCTCTGTATTTTTACCACTGATGTGGAAAGAATCTCTCTCCTCAACCCATCAAGTACTGCCTCCTCTTCTCCACAGCCAACACAGACCCTGTCTAATTAGTGCAGAACTTATAATCTAAGGAAATCAAACTAGCCAAAATTTCATGAATTCATTTGAAAATAACATCAACATCATTCCACCTACAGTTGATAACTAGGAAAAATTCACTAAACTGCTCATAGCATCTGGCAAGTAACACATCCCCAGAGGATTCAGAAAAATCTACACATCATGCTGATCAACTGAAAGTAGTATTCTTTTGGATAGTATGAACAACAGAACATCAAGACACTGTTTCTGCCTTCTTGTTCCTTGGATAATGGTATAAGAGCTTGCTGGCATGAAGAAATTAACAACCTGAACTTTACCAGTTGTATGCACTGAGATACTCTGTGTGCACTGAGATGATAGCATCCAGTAGAAGTTGTTAGTGGCTATGATTGGTTATTGTGTGAAACAATCCAATTGAACGTTGTCATTTGTCATGAGTTGTGGTTTCGTTTTCTGAGTTTCATCTGTTTTACAAGTGTGAACTGACTTGTTTATGACACCGATATAGACAAGTTTTTAATAAAAAAAAATAAAAAAAAATCAGCTAACGCCTTTTTATTCCCGTATATACGGGAGTAGGCGAGGCCATTTAGCCCTATCTAACTTTTGGAGACTGAGTGGGCAATTCAATCTCCACTGGTACCCAATCAGAGACAGATGGCCCAAGGCTATCACTAATTAAGCGGTACGCAGTGAAGAGAGACGGCTCAAATGTGCCGCCATCTCGTGGTCTCTAACCCTAACACAATATATTTAATGTCTGAAATAATGTGGGTTCTACGGTCGATTTTCTTGAGTTTACAGGACGAAAAACCCGAGTTTCCGGGAGGAAAAACCTGCTTGCCCGTGCCAGAGATCGACTAACTCGGGAACCGGTCGAAAAAAGGCTTAGAAAAATTTCCTCTAGTCGCCGACTAGACTCGAAACCAAGACTTCCTTCGTGCGGCCTAGCGCGGTGGTGTGCAAACGCCACATCCACTGAGCTACACAGGCTCTTTTTTAATATATATTTATAATTTCTATAAATATTATAACTTGTTATAATATGTTATAATATTATAAATATTATAACTTTTTCCCCCATATTTACAATGGGACCAGTGTTGACGATGCACTGAATGTCCCATTCTCTGCCAGAACTTTTGCAGAGATTGTATGATTATAGTTGAATGAGGTTGGACTTGTGAAAGTAAGTAAAACAAGTTATTTTAGCCTTTCTTTTGTTCAATCCAGAAACAATAATTTCCCAAGTGATTACTTTTTCTGATTTCTGTGTATATTATATGGATGTATTTAAAAATCTTATCAAAATTCACTCTAGTATTTCCAGATTATCTAATCTCACCACAAAGTGTAAATTCTTTGTGCTTCTCACATAAACGGTGCAGGTGAAGCATAGCTATTGTTCATTTGACCTTTATGCTTTCCATATTTAAAATTATATTAATTGATAAATGAAAGTATTCAAAGTTATCCTACTATTAATTGCACTGGATCAATTAAGATGAGGGCTATGCACTACACACTCTTAAAACTATCATGCATTGATAAAAATGAACGGGCAAAATCATGTGAATTTTGTAGTGCAGGTTGCATAAGCCAAATGACAGCACACCCAACCTAAATGGACATGCAACACCACTAATACACACACAAAAAAATTCAAGATTCATTATATTTCTTGAATCTAACTAGTGCAAGTTAATCTGACATAACATTATCATTGATTTCCACATGACACAGAATCCTAACACTTTAGAGCTTCAAATATATTAAGTTCTTTTCTGTAGGTCCTGATTTAGCATTTTAAAGTCTAAGAGAAACTATGTAAAGAATGGCAATTAATATTTTTGTATTCAGGATTTGACAATGGTCGTGACAGGAAGAATAGCCAGAGAGTTCTGTTGATTTTGTGAACAGGAAAGCCATTGGCTAAAAAATCTGCAATTTATTTATTTAGCCAATGGCTTCTCCCCCTTTAAAAAAAAATCAACAGAACTCTCTGCCTTATCCCTCAACAACCCCAAAGCCCAACCAAAAAAAAAATCCACTGTCCTCCCTGACATAAGCCGCTGGCATCTCAGAAAAAATTAAAGCATTCTTAACAGGAATAGCATACAGACCTCATTCAAGTCCTCAAAATGGCTATCAATACAACATTAGTAAATGTAAAGTAATGCAGTTTGGCATGATTGGATATCTAATATTGTTGGGATAATAAATGTTGGGATTATGCTAGAAGAAATTAATCTGACTAGGGATCTTGGAGTTTTAGTAGATAGGAAGTTGAAATTCAAGGGCCATATAACAAATGTTGCAAATACAACTCACAGGATAATTACAATGCTGAAACTAACATTGATATGTAAAGATAAAGAAATCGTTTTGCCTTTTTACAAGTCCTTGATAAGACCTCACTTGGACTATTGCATACAGTTCTGGTCTCCTAGTCTCCATGGTGATTCTGATAAAATGGAGAGTTATTAAGACAATAATGGAATTGTGAAATACAGATTATAAAAACAGATTTAAGAATTTGTGGACCGCAGAAATTAGCAAACATAAGAAATAGGGGTTATATGATTGAGATTTACAAGATTTACAAATTCTGAAAAGGTCAAACAGGATATTGGTAGATGCAATTTTTCATTTTATGGAGGGTGGAAAAGGATGCACTGTTCAGGCTCATGATATTTAATATAAACTTATGTTCTTTGTGATATATAAAAGCAGATCTTTCAGTTTGTCCATAATAAGATAAGCCACAAGGGCAAGGAATCTGGTATAGTTCCAAAAAAAAAGCCAAAAGAAGGAAGCTTATTCTTAGGAGATGTGAGAAAGATGGAGAAAGGTGGAACTACTTTTTATATGGATGCTGCATGCCTCTACTTGCTGTAGCAGTGATTCCACTAGAGGTTAACAATATCAGTTAGACCTACAGACATGATGTCTGCAAGGCATCATGAATGGAGGAGAGTCTCATTGCATATTCCAAACCATGCTTGTTTTCATAGGATTGATTTCTGTCAAATTTGCTAACCATTCAAGACCACTGACTCTCTCTCTGACTTCCTCAAACTAATACTCAGCAGAGGCTTAGAGTTGAAGTTCATTATCATTCTAGAAGACTCTAGGAACAGACGAAACATTAAGATTTTTTATAAGCTGTTGTTGGTAAGCCATATTGGTCTCATGCTTGTTAATATACATCAGGATTCCTAATTTTGACTAGCAAAGAATAACCCAACATACTACCAGTAATTGCCTAGAGTGAAAGCAATAAATGAAGGAAGAGGAGGGGAGGCAAATCGACTTTTTTTTTTTTTTTTTGCAATATTTTGCCTTTAGGTATAGATGTCCATTTGTGTAGGAGCAAGAGCCATTTATTGGCTAGCTTCTTTCCCATTCCTCTAGTGTCAGTTAGTGATATGACAACAGGGGAGAATTGCTTCCATCTTCAATGAAGAGACATCTTGAAGGCCTTCAAATTTGTAAGCAATATGTAGGAATGTCATAAATTACCATTTTGGATTTTTTTTTCTGCTCTTTCCATGTTGTACTGTTGCAATGCCATCTGCCACCTCTGTGGAGTCATTCTATGTACCTTAACCACTGTTGCTGTAAAAAGTCAGCAAGTGTGTCTGCATACACAGAGAGAGAGAGAGGAGGGGGGGGAACTAGTCATATGCTAACAGTTTATATAGTCTAAAGGAGAAAAATCAGCATCCACACTATGGGCTGGAGATGGTTATTTCAGTTATAGATTTCTTTGGATTATAATCTGTATATCTTGAGATGCAAGAATTTTGAACAGCTTCAGATTAATTAATTCAGGATGTTCATGAGGTTACTTTCCCAAGTAATTCTTTTAGTGGCTGGGTGGATAGAAGTGAAGAATAGTGCAATCCCTAAGAAAGCATTCATTTTCACCTAAAATCCAAAAGTTGATACTGTGTTTAGTTGAACCTCAAGATTCATTATTCATATTTGTTCATATTTTTCATTTTCACTACTGATACAAGTAAATTCCTAAGATCTTATCAGTGGAGCAAAATAGCTGATTATAACTGATACAATTTCCAGACTATCAGATCAAAAATATATCTGAAGATAACAAGAGATAAAGGATTTTGTAGACATGCTTAAGTGTTGGACATTAACTCAAACCTAGAAATATAAAGAATATAATTCACACAGACATATTTATTAAATAGTTTACATTTTACTGGATTTCATACTAGCATCTTCAAAGATCTATTTGTTAAACTACATATGGAAGAACGAGTGCAGGATACGAGGTAGGTTCCAAAAGTTTCTGGCCTGACATACAAAATTTGCACCAATTTTAAAATGCTATACATAACATCATCTATGGGAAGGTTAGTGTACCAGTTTCAACTCTCTCTAATTGCATCATTCAGTTGGAGGCACTCGTTTGACTAACACATGGCATGCTAAGTGGCTGTAATGTTAAAAATTGAGTACTGTGCTGTGCAGGGGCGGCTCGTGCATAGGCACTGCGGAACTGAGGAACCCCCAAATTTTCTCAATATATAAATATATTTATTAATTTATTTATATTTGCTTGTAATATTTAATTTTATCATCAACAATCCTATACAATTCTCTTATTTTGTATAAAAAATAATAAAAGTCCATCTTGTATCACTTAAGAGGGTGAAGGACTCTAGCAGCACTGTATTTACCACAGTGTCATATTGCTACGCACCAGTGGCGCACTCAGGATTTAATCTTGGAGGGGACCGAGTACTCAAGATTTAATCTTGGGGTGGGGGGTGGGGGTTGAGTAGACGATTTGAGAATACACATTACGCATCGCATACGACCCATGACTGAGCATCTGCAGTGATCGCCAATACATGATACCGTGATCTCTGGCCTGGCTTGGCAAACAAAGTATCACTCGAGCACTACTTCGTTCGCCTTGCGTTCACAACGGCTGTGATTCCCAAGAGCCAGAGGATATTCCCACCTTATGTGACTGCTAATTCATAGGTGGTATAGAAATAGAAGACACAACACAAATAAAAAAAAAAAAAGAATTTTAATTAGGAAAAGATTTTTGTAAAATTTTCTAGTCTTTTTTCCTTTTTCTTTTGGGGAGGGGTGCCAGTACCCCTTGCCTCCCCCCCTCCCTGGGTGCGCCGATGCTACGCACGCAAGCATATGCATGTAATAGTGAGATGCGAGCTATTAGTGTAATGCAGCACTGTCCGTCATGCAGTTACAGTGCTGTTTATATGCAGTATGCACCAGTAGTAGAGTGTTCATAGTGCTTATTGTTTACTCTATCTCCTTAAATATTTGGACATTACAATTAAAGGATTTAATTGTAATGTCCAAAAATTGTAAATCCATTCTTTTAATTACAATTAAAGGAATGGATTTTATGTTTAAGTGATTTTGAATTTTACTAAACTCTATAATTTTATCGATAATAAACAATTTTTTTTCATGAAACAAAACAAGAAGAATATATTTTATTTTTAAGTAATTTTGAATTATACCAAACTGTATAATTTTAATCGATAATAAACAATATTTTTTCATGTTTAATTTTTTACCATAATTTTGATATTTTATCCAAACACATATACACTGTACTTACAGAGTATGTATATTTCGAAAGTGGCAGCAGCCCCATGATTTCAAGCCACGAGCTGCCACTGGTGCTGTGATAAAGTTTTTCACCAAAGAAGGGCTTTCTCCAAGTGCTATCAAACATTGGATGGATGGCATTTATCAGGAAGCTTCTCCTTCATTTCCACTGTGAAGGAATGGGCTAAACAGTTTCGCCTAGGAAGAGAGAGCATCGAAGATGATCCTTGTGATGATCTGTGGAAGTGATGACTGAGGAAAATGTCTCTTGTTGAGAAGGAACTGCTCAATGACAGATGGCTGAAGCCCAACGAAATCTCAGCAAGGTTAGGGTTTTCTATAACAACCATCTTTTGTATCATTCATGAGAAGCTTCACATGATGAAGGTCAGTGCAAGGTGGGTGCCCAAACTTCTATCTTCAATTCAAAAGGAGCATTGTGTGACCTGTTCCTGCAAGTTTGTAGAGCTTTGCCAAGGGAATCAGAGAGAAGTGCTGAAATCCATTGTCACTGGGGATGAAACCATGGTCCTTTATTATGATCCTCTTTCCAAAAGGGACTTCATGGAATGTTGCAAACCAGGTGAAGCACTGCCAAAAAAAGTCAAGGTCACTCACAGTCCACCAAGAAGATCATGGCAACAATCTTTTGGGATTGCCAGGGAATTCTCTTGATTGACTTCAAGGAAAGGAATACCATCATGAATGCAGAATATTATGCTTCACTCCTGCACAAATTGCATGATGCCATAAAGAAGAGATGAGAAATGCTAAGTCATGGTGATCACCTGCTTCACAACAATACTCCAGTCCATATGGCTATTGACTGTGGTTTCCAGGAGATTGAACACTCACCCTATAGCCTAGATCTAGCACCCAATGACTATTATCTCTTCTTGAAACTGAAGAAAGACCTTCGAGGAAGATAATTTGCAGATGACAATGAGGTGAAAGATGCAGTTTTAGGCCATTTTGCAGACAAAAGTACAGACTATTTTTTAAAGGGCAAAGAATTGTTAATTCAAAGATGTGAAAAGTGGGTTGAAGTAAAGGGAGATTACGTTGAAAGTGACATGGTTGTTTTCTTTTTATCACCTCTAAAAATTGGCCAGAAAATTATGGAACCACCCTTGTACAACCAAGACACCTTAGAGTACTAATTTGGTGCCCTCTCCTGTAGTCTTTTGGCCACACTTTTCAGACAATGGCTACAGCATCTAAAAACACAGACTTATGTCTTGGAGAAAACAAGAAACATATTTGCTGCCATCATTATGGCAAGCCAGGATTGATAGACGATGCTTTGGATATTGGTACACAGAAATTACAATTAGATTACAATTATAATAGCTATGAAGCACTCTTCAAACCTCAACAAGTAGGGTTTGCATTAATGTCCCAATAATTTGAGAGACAGTTATCTTAAGTACAATTTCAAACTAACAACAGTAAAATATTCTTCTATACAATACAATATTAGAAAGCACCAAATTAGGACTCAGCATCTTTTGCCTGTTACAATTTGAACTGCTTCCTGTATTCACTGTCATGTTATACTGTAACAAGCAACTATGCTCTGAAGATGCTGGCTTGAAATCTGGCAGGTTGTGAGTTTGAATTCTGATATGGGCATGGATGTCTGTGATTGTCTTTAGGTGAGAGATGAATTTCATCACCCAATGTAAAACTACCACACTGCTGATTGGAGGCCTGAAGAGACTCAAAAAAGTTTCATGTTTGGTCTCTAGAGCAGGATTTTCAGATTATGTAAAAAATAATTTTAACCAATACAATATATATATAGATACAAATGGGAACAAAAAATCCTTAGCCCACCCATGGTACAAAAGTACTATAGGTTTACTAATAACCTTTCATGTTTGGGAATCACATAAAAAAAAATAACACACAAAAATGGCAGCACGTGGGGACAGGAGTGCAACATACAGTAACTGCCACAACTATATGTGGTTGAAAGCTACAGACAACATGCAAGCTAATGGACATGGCTGCATCTCATTAACACTACTCTATTACTGCATTCCATGATTCTCTTACAATATTCATTAAAAACTATCCTTAACTTGCAGGACATACAATAACATGCAGTGGGCCGGATCAACTCCGCAGGCTGTAATGTGCCAAACCCTGCTCTAACATGTCCAAAAATTTATGAAGTAATCTTGTACCTGTGAATTGAATTAGTATGAATAGATAGGAAGATTAGCTGACATCCACCATGGAGAATATAACAAATACATTGCAACCAATATTACAGAAAGTCTGGTGTGGCGGACTGTGCCATAGATGCTTTTCCACACAGGATTAAATGACAATTATTTTAAGACAGTTTCCAACTCAACACAAAACTTCTCATTATCCAACAGTAAAGTGCAAATTAGGACTTTAGCTCTTTTCTTGTGTCTACTGCAATTTTAAATGGTTCCCATTAATTACAAGGGGAAATGTCATATTCCTTGAAGAAGAATGATACATAAGTGATGATCAGGAGTGTAAACAGAAAACTCTGACAGCTACAAAAGATTACATTTGAAGTTGTGAAACAGTATGGCCTGGAGTTGGCTCATTCTGACTTCTAATTATTTCTTAAATTGAGGATATCTTAAGGGAAAACATTTTAAAATGATTGAAAAGTCAAAGCAGAAATGAGAAAATGGTTCTGGAAACATCTGTTATTTAACTGTGATGGCTTTGGAAAAACTTGTTATAGAGTGAAGAAAATGTATTGATAGAGGGGAAGGGGGGGGGATATATTGAGAACTTGTACCTAAAAATACAGGAGACGGTTCAGACATTTCTTTTTCTTTTACTCATATCTCTATTTCTCTTTCTCAGGTGATGGGACTATCACAATGAAAGCATTACTGTTGAAATGCCCCTCGTCACATACACTATTAAAAACTGGGTTTTGCTATTGCTTATTTACAAACAAAACATTTTCCACTTTAACATATATACTAAAAAATATGGATTTTTAATTGTTACTGTTTTCAAAAATTTTGGAACTGAACATAATCTTTTTAAAATATAATCAAAGTGGTGTAAGAATAATACCTTTTCTAACACTGTATCACTATATGGGAAGACTTTTATAATAGCCTGAAATTCTTCTTTTCTTTTCACTTCAATTGGGTGATAATTATCATCTTCAAATATCTTCTGAAAAATTCCAGCCCACTGTTTCAGCAAAATTTCATTATACCGATTATGAAGCTCTAGTAAGAGATCACCAAGTTGTCCCACTGGATATCCATAACTCTGAAAAAATTATCATAACATTATTAAAACTAAATGGAATATAATTTTTTTTTTTTTTTTAATCTTAGGGTAATTCCAAATGAAATCATCAGGACTGAAGATGCATAATTTATATAATTTTGATTAAAGGAAGTTTTGTCACCCTATCCTTTAGATCAGTGTTTCCCCAGAGTGTGATATGTGTATCCCTAGGGATATATAAAAGGTCTGGGGGAGGGGGGGGTTATGAGTCACTTTATTAAATCCTGATTAGCTTTTTTCTTAAAACTTATATTTTTGTTGCTATATTTAAGTGCATATCTATACTATAATTAATTTTTCAATAACTAAAAAATCTAAAGGAAGTTTTAAACAAAATGTGTCTCTTGAGACATGCACTGTATCAAATGGCTTCTTATTATAACTGCATCTGGTTCAAAGCACAACTTCATGGTTCAAACTTTTCCATGAAAAGTTTAAATTGAAACTGTTCACCCAGGGAACCAGGCAGAACAGTGAAAAGTCAGCTACTGGCACAAATCTGAAAACACACGCCAACTCAACATCAGAGTTCAAGATCAGTACTACCAACATAAGAAGCCTGAATGGCAAACAAATGGGAGGAAATGAATGAGTACCAGTGACATAATAGGGGTGACAAACAAAAAAGACAACTGGTGAGATCTTTCTGGGCAATAAATACAAAATGTTAAATTCAGGCAATGACAATCAGGGAAAATTTCAGTAATGAAATACCATGAGTAGATATATCACTTACTGTTATAATACCGGAATTAACTCGTGTAAAATATTCTTTATTCATAGAATTTTTAGCTGAGTATTACAGGCATCATCAGTACAAGTACAAAGGCTAATTAAACAATAACTATTATATTCACAGAGCACCACCTAAGTAGCTAAGGTAAAATTTCCTAAATTTATTTTTAAAACAATTATATATATATAATTTTTTTTAAAGAATTGAATGACTAAAACTGAGATTTAAGTAAAAAGGTTTTAATGTTAAAACACGACTAGTTTCGACTTGTAACAGCCTTCATCAGGTGACATTATAAAAGAAAGAAAAGACACTAAAACACTGAGGCTTAAATAAACTATGAACAACATAGAGAGTCTCTATACATAATTGATATTAAAACGTTGTGGTTGTTTGAGGCTTTAGAAAAAGCAACTGACACAATGAAAAAGGAAAAGTTGGTCCTTGTTGGGGATCTAAATAGCAGAGTAGGAAATGACTGTGAGACATACAAAAATATTTTGGGAAAATTTGGAGAAAAGAGCAAAGCTAATAATAATGGCAAATATCTGTTGGATTTCTGCTCAGGACATGGACTGGTTATTACTAACACCATGTTCCAACATAAAAATGTGCACAAATTCACATGGAGAGAAGAGGCTAGGAATAAGAAAAGTCTCATTGACTATGTTATTGTTGATAGTGATGTTTTCTCCCTGATGCAGAACACCAGAGTGTACAGAGGATTTGAAATTGGAAGTGATCACTATTTAGTCTTGAGCAAGATAAAATTGAATTTCATATTGAAAAGAAAAACATGAAAGAAAGTTTTAAAGCGAATAAAAGTTGAGCAGCTCTCAGATGTGAACTGTAGACTAAAATACAGAAAGATTATTGAAGAAAAAATGAAAGAGTTTGAGAACAGGAATCAAACCTTGGAGATTCAGTGGCAAACTCTGAAGAAAACATTGATTGATTCTGCCAGAGAGACATGTGGTGAGGTTGTGTGCAAGCATAAAAAAATCAGAACTCTCTGGTGGACACAGGAAGTTTAAGAGGCAGTGAAGGAAAAGAAGAAAGCATATCAAAAGTTCCTGGCAAATAAGTCAGCTTTTACTCTTACAGAATACAGAGACAAATGTAAGAAAGCTAAACAGTGTGTAAAACTAGCTAAACAAAAGTCATGGGAGGACTTTGGCAAGAATATAGAAAATAAATATCAAGAAGGTCGCAAAATATTCTGGAGGTTGTTGAAGAAGCTTAGGAATGGAGGAAAGAGTGCTGTAAAAGAAATTAGAGATGATAAAGGTGAGATGAAAACAGGAGAAAAAGATATCCTTGAAGTATGGAGTAATTACTTTGAAAAACTGCTAAATGAAACAAGCAGCGATGACAGCACAGTGATAAAACACACTGACCAGGCATGCAGTCAGGATTACATATCCATACTTGAAGTCGAAAAAGCCATCAAAGGCTTGAAATGTGGAAAGGCAGTAGGAGTAGATGATATTTGACCAGAAATGCTGAAGTATGGTGGTATGAGTCTTACAGTGGCTGCACTGCATAGTTCAGAAAGCCTGGACAGAGAGACGAATTCCCGATGATTGGAGTAGAGCTCTTATAGTACCCATATATAAAAAGGGAAATAAAACTGAATGTGAGAATTATAGAGGTATTTCTCTACTAAGTGTTCCTGGCAAGATCTATGCAAGTATACTTGAGAAACGGTTGAGAAGAATTGTGGAAGAAAAGCTTGGTGAAGAACAAGCTGGATTCAGGCCAAATAGGGGCTGTCAGGATCAGATCTTCACTTTACAACAAATAGTCGAGAAAGCATGAAAATATAACAGAGATCTGTATTTAAGTTTTGTCGATTTGGAAAAGGCACATGACAAGGTGCCAAGAGAGAAGCTATTCAATACGCTACAGTTATATGGTGTCAATGGGGCATTATATCAAGCAATACTTAGTCTTTATTTGAGTTGTAAGTCAGCAGTTAGAATTGAAGGAAGTACAGGAAGATGGTTTAATGTTAAATCTATTGTCGGACAAGGATGTACATTATCCCCTCTCTTATTCATTATCTATATGGATCAAATTATGAAGGAAAGTGGTATTACACATGATATCAGAATTGGAGATGTTAATGTCAGCTCTTTGCTTTATGTGAATGATGTTATACTTCTAAATAAATCAGCTACAAGTTTGCAAGATTCCCTGACTAAATTGAATAACTGTTGTAATAGATATGGTATGAAGGTCAGCATTAAAAAGACAAAGACAATGAAAATAGGCAGAATCATTGAAAATGTCAACTGTGTTGTGAATGGAGAACCTGTGGAACAAGTGAAACATTTCAGCTACTTAGGCACGATTTTTAGTGAAGATGGTAAATTAAATATAGAAATAGACAACAGAATCAACAAAGCTGGTATGGTAGGAAGTCAACTGAATAAATTCATATGGAATAAGAGAGAAATTAGTCGGAACACTAAATTAGCTGTATACAAGACAGTGTTCAAACGAGTTTTAACTTATGGATCTGAGAGCTGGGTCAGAAGTAAAACACTTGACCAAAGACTAGAGACCGCAGATATGAGAGTCCTGAGAAAGATTATAGGCATGAACAAATGGCATCAATGGCAATATCATATTAAAAATGAGGATATTAGGAAAGAACTTGACATTGTCAACATCCAGGAATGTGTTAGCAGAGCTAATCTCAGGTGTTATGGTCACTTAAACAGAATGGGCGAAGAAAGATTAGCAAAACAAGTGTTCTCTGCCAGGTTGGCAGCAAAACGACCCAGAGGAAGACCAAGATATAGGTGGATTGATACGGTACGAAGTTCCTTAAACGATAGAAATATAAGATCTGATAATGTTGGAGTCTTGACAAGTAACAGACTGATTTGGAGGAAAATTATAGATAGGAAGTTAGTAATGATGTAATTTTTTTCATGTAGTACTATCATATCCTGTACACCCCTTGAGGGTACATGGCAGGAATTTGATGATGATGACGACGACGCTTTGGTTGTATTTAAAGCTGTTCTTTCGTTTGTTGTATTGTTGGGAAAGTGCATGCTAGTAGCATCTCGAGAACGCCAGTACATGATTACAGCTGAATGACTATCTGGGAGGTTGTAGCTCAAGTTATCATTTAGATGAACAGGATTGAAGATGACTTCCCTAGATTCCAAGATTTTTCTCTCTAGTTCATCATTGCAACGGAAGATGTTAGTAGATTTTTCCCAGCAGACTGTGTGACTTTGGCTTTCATCATTAGGATTAGCCGAGAAAAGGATATGACTTGATAATGCACTGGCTCGCTGTCTCTTGTAAGTAATGTCCCTCATGTGTTCTTCCATATGCAATTCGACAGATTTGTCTGTCTGTCCAAAATAAGGAATATCACAATCACACAATATTTTATATACACCAGGGTATTTAAGATGATGATGACAAGGCTTTGGGTGGCTTATTAAGAAACAGATTTTTGGAAGTGGAGTGAACAAAGTTGTGATATTATATTTTCTTAGAACTATTGCTAATTTATGTAAAACTGTACTTATGCAAGGAATAGATATATTGCCTTTGAATCTATTTGTTTCTTCTGAGCGATGTCCAGGAGGATTAAGAAGGAATCTTTCAATGATTCTCTTGGAATATCCATTAACTTTGAAAGAAGTTTTGAGATGGTTATTTCTGTAAGAAGTTCATTTGGGTCATCCAGAAGAGATGAAGACATCATCTACATAGCGTTTCCAAACTTTAGGTGTTAAAATAAAGGAAGAGATAGCCTTGGTGTATGTAGATGATGTCTTCATTATTTGGAGGCATGGACATGATTCCCTTATGGTTTTCCTTGAACATCTCAATAGTGGACATCAAAACGTTGTTTACTACCGAGCATGAAACGGATAATTCTCTGCCTTTTCTTGATGTCAAACTGACCCCGCTCTTCTGGTAAACTCAAAATATCGATAGATAGAAAACCCACACATACCAACAGATATCTGCATAGTCAGTCCCATCACTTCCCTCCTCATAAGCTTGGAGTAATTTAGAGTCTGTTCTCTTCTGGATTAAGTTTTAATGAATTTTAATGTATCGTATTGTGCTTATGTGTATAATAAACTTTTGCTCATTGAAAACTCAGTTGTCTGAAATTGCCATTCAATGCACTGATGGCACAACTAAAAAATATAAATGTTTTAGGACACAAAGGAAAGCAAGAGCTTAGATACCTTGTATTTGGGCGATATCACATATAGTAAGAAATTTATTACAAACAAGAAAAAAATTTTAGTAATTAATTATAGTATAGAGTAATTAACAATTATAGGATAGTAAAAGGGGAACAACAACATCCATACTTGAAGTAGAAAAAGCTATCAAAAGCCTGAAATATGGAAAGGCAGCTGGAGTAGATGATGTGGCTACAATGCATAGTTCAGAAGGCCTGGACAGAGGAAAGAAATCCAGATGATTGGAGTAGAGCTCTCATAGTACCCATATATAAAAAGAGAAATAAAACTGAATGTGAGAATTACAGTGGTATTTCTCTATTGAGTGTTCCTGGTAAAATTTATGCAAGTATACTTGAGAATCAGTTGAGAAGGATTGTGGAAGGGGAAGCTTGGTGAAGAATAAGCTTTATTCAGGCCAAATAGGGGCTGTCATGATCAGATTTTGACTTTATAACAAATAATTGAGAAATCATGGGAACATAACAAACATCTGCATTCAAGTTTTGTAGATCTGGAAAGAGCATGTGACAAGGTGCCAAAAGAGAGAGAGAGAGAGAAGCTATTAAAAACACTACAGCTGTATGGTGTCAATGGAACATATATCAAGCAATACTTGGTCTTTATTTGAGTTGTAAGTCAGCACAGGAAGATGATTTAATGTTAAATTTTTAACATTAAATTTAATTTACAATTTCTAATATAAATCTGGTGTCAAACAAGGATGTACATTATCCCTTCTGTTATTCATTATCTATATGAATCACATTATGAAGGAAAGTGGTATTAAACTTGATATCAAAATTGGAAATGTTAATCTCAGCTCTTTAAGCGGACAATGTTATACTTCTAAATAAATCTGCTACAAGTCTGTGAGATTCCAACTAAATTGAATAACTGTTGTAATAGATATGGTATGAAGGTCAGCAATAACAAGACATTAAAAATGAAAACAGGCAGAAGCATTGAATATATCAACTGCATTGTGAATGAAAAACCTATAGAACAAGTAAAACATTTCAGCTACTTAGGCACAATTTTTAGTGACGATGGTAAATTAAATATGGAATAGACAACAGAATCAACAAAGCTGGTATGGTGGGAAGTCAAATGAATAAATTTATATGAAATAAGAGAGAAATTAGTCAAAACACTAAATTAGCTATATACAAGAGAGTGTTGAAACTAATTTTACTTTATGGAGCTGAGAGCTGGGTTAGAAATAAAACACTTAACCAAAGACTACAGACCACAGATATAAGAGTCTTGAGAAAGATGAGGGATGTGAACAGATGGCATCAATGGCAATATCATATTAAAAACAATGATATTAGAAAGAACTTGCCACTGCTAGCATTCAGAAATGTGTTAGCAGAGCTAATCTCAGGTGGTATGGTCACTGAAACAGAATGGGAGTGGAAAGAGTAGCAAAACAAGTGTTCTCTGCCAGGTTGGCAGGAAAAAGACCCAGAGAAAGACCAAGATATAGGTGGATTGATACAATAAAAAGTGCCTTAGAAGATAGAAATATAAGATCGGATAATGTTCAAGTCTTTTCAGATAATGGATTGATTTGAAAGAAAATTGTAGATAGAAAGTTAGTAATGATGTAAGTTTCATATGGTACTATCATATCCTTTACACTCCTTGAGGGAACATGTCAGGAATTTGATGATGATGGACAAGATTGAGATATTCCTCTTCTGTATGGAAACAACCACAGCCTAATGCTACAGTTTCCTGAGATTAAAAGGATTAATTAGGTGTTGACAGGGCAATCTAAGTAGATATGCCAGACTATTCCTGCTCAGTAGCAGAGCAGACAGTTATCTGAAAAATCTGGGTTGAATTTCTCTAATATAGTTGGAGCGGGTAGTGCATCATGCCACATTTTCCACTGAATATCTGCGTCAGGTTTAGTGGCTCTTGTGCAATAGTCCCAGAGTGAAAGAGTTTTGGTGGAATGATACAGGATTTTCCAATGAAGTACCAAGGTTGGACTGCTGTATTAGAGTGCTGTAGATTTTGTTCATATTGCAGGGTGTAAGTCTCTCCCATGCACTGTTGGTTTTTATCAAAAAGATAGGCACTGGATCTTCTGCATCAGGCAGACTGAGCTCCTCTTCTGTTATGCTATAAGGCATAGTAGCTTGAAAATCAGATTTCACAGTATGTATATGTTCGGCCTGATTCCCATATTCCAAATTTGCAAGTGATTTTGGAAAGTACCAGGTAAGGCTCAGAGAAAAGCCTTCCCAGCTCCATGCAGGAAAGGATTGACTCACTGGCATGTGCACTGTTGTCATTCTTAAGGTTGTGGAGATTCTTAAAATTGGTTCCATATGAATCGACAGATGGTTGACTGTATTCATTTCATAAATTGCACTGCCGGCATGAGAATTTTTAGTGTATGCCAAAGGACACTAGTAGCTATTTGGTTAAAAATTATTGCTCTCCCTCTTGTGGAGGCAGAGCTCATATTACTGCCTACTTTCCCAGTACTTGTTTGAAATTTAATGAGCATATCCCAGTTCTTATCCATGTAAGAGGGCATGTTTCCTAGGTAAATTCCCAGGTATTTGTTTCCCTCTGCAGACCAGTGACTAGACATAGGGGAATCAGTTCAGTTTTTCTATTTGCCACATCACAGCCCTGTAGTTTTATGTGCATTTAGAGTGGTGCCTGAGACTGCTTGGTATTGTTGATGCAGTTTGTATGTTATAGAAATCCTCCTGTTTGCAGGATATAATTAACATTATCAGCACATGTTGTCAGATTTCTGGCTCTATAGCAATTGTGTAAAGCAGACCGGAAAGCGGATAGCCTTGTTTAATACCTCTACTGTATGGTACAGATATGGTGAGCTTGTTGTTTATTTTCATGCAAAAGTATGCTTTAACACATAACATCTTAATGGAGTGAATGATACCCAAGCCAAAGCTGAAGGCTTTCAAAGCAGTTGAATAGGAAGAGATGTTCAATGCAGTCAAAGATTTTTTGATCTAGTGTTACAAGACACACTGTTTCACTGTTGTTGTTAGCTATGCTTATCAGATCCCTTATGACGTTTGGATTTCCGTGGGTGGATTGTCCAGGGATAGAATAGCTGTTTGGTGCCTGTCTATTATTTTGATTTCAGTGCAGGTTTAAGTTTGTTGGGCTTTTGATATTATTTTACAGTTGGTGTTAATGATGGAGATGTGTTGCCAGTTTCCTAATTTTGTAGCATCTCCTCTCTTTGGGATAAGCTTAACAGTTGTCATATCGGGTGGGAAGAAATTGATATTGGCTTTGACATATATTTGGTAGAGGATAGGTCCAAGCTGTGTCTAGGATTGGTAATATTCAGTGGTGAGCCTGTCTATGCCAGGAGATTTGTCTTTCGGTAAAGAGGTGCAGGCAGTTGCCAAATCATGTAGCATGATGGGGAGTTTTGTCTTATGCCACATTACTGATAGGAGTCTTTTCACATCAGAGAGAATTTTATCAGTGGTCGATGGATGTTGGGTTAGCTTGGTATAAGTTTTTATAGTACTGCAAGGCATATAAGAGGATTTCATCATGATCTTCTATAATGCTTCCACTATCTGTAGTTATAGCAGATGATTGAAGATATCAATCAGCTCATTGTTATTGATTACATCCTGGAGAGCTAGTTAGTAAGAGTTGGTGTTCCTTGGATGGATGGAGAGAGAAAAAGAGAGAGAGAGAGAGAGAGAGAGAGAGAGAAAGAAAAACAGTATGGGAGAGAGATGATGCCAAGAATGGTGGGACCAGTTTTGTAAGAAGAAAAATACTGGTAGTTGGGATAAAAAATTTGGTTGATGAATTAATTCAAGCTTCTTATTGGAATAAGTCAGATTTAAAGAGTTATTTGAATACACATCAGCATGGTAGTTAGTTATCATGCAAGCTTACTAATGCCAGAAGCATCAGAAATGAAAGTGAGAAATTCTTGAGAAGGTTAGAGGATATTCATACAGGAATAGAATGTGATGGGTAGAGTGTATTCAGGGAGAACAGATAAGACAGGGTGAGTTAATATTGCTAAAGACTGCAGAGGGAGTGCAATTCTGAATGGAGGTGGTGGTGGTAGCATGAGATTCAGACAATGGATTCAAGGATGTTTGGTGTGAGGTAGAGGCTAACAGAACAAAAAAAATACATAGTTGTTTACTACTACAGGCCAGGGTCGTCTGAAGAGGCCTGCAGATAAAGCTTATAATGCAAGTAAAACTATACTTATGGACAACTTCAATTATAATGATACAGACTGGAGTGAAGAGAAAGCATGCATGACAAGGGAAAGAGAATTTATACAATTACTGAGGAATAACTATCTTAAGCAACATATGATGGAAGTGACTTCGAGTACAAGAATATCAAATCTAGCAACAGCATCTGAGAAGCTATATATAAATGAGGTAAGTGTTTTTCCCCTCTGCTATTTCTGATTAAGAAAAGCATGCAAACTAGGAGGATTATAGCTATGGTAAAGAACCAAAAAAAAAAAAAAAAAAAAAAAAACAGACTATGAAAAGAAGATGGCCAAAAAGGCAAAAGAAGCCAAGAGAATTTTTTTTTTTTTTCATATGGCAAGTAAGAAAAATTATCATGGAAGAATAACCTTAAGGAATGCAGAAAATGGAAAAGTGTCAAATGCTTTAAGAAATAGCACAGGTGTAGAGCAATCATTTTAATAAAAAAAATCTACCTCAGGAAGACCCCCTTAACTTTCTGGATGCTTGAATAAAGCTGGACAAAAGAATAGAGGCTGATGAGGTGGAGATAATTAAGGCTATTATAAGAGCTTGATTTGAACACTTGATATTAGATGGGGTACTGGCAAAGGTGCTGAAGGAATGTGCAAGAGAATAAGTGCACACTGATTTGTTTATTCAACTTGAGTTGAAGAGCAAAATAATTCCATTATACAAGGCCAGTGCTTGAGATAAGCAACTATACCTCAGTCAGTATTTCTGGAGTGGGCATTAAGATGTTAGAGAGGATAATTAGAATCTATATTCAGAGGTCTGGTAGATAGCATTTTGATCCCTATAGAGAGAACTGCATGGCTTTAGCAATTTGCTCATGTTTTGTAACAGCACAATGACTGTAGAGTTTGGATAAGAGGAATGGATAAACTGTAACAGTTTTGGATTGGGCCGAAGCATCTGATAGATGCCTTGGCCCTACTCTACAATTGATGGGAAGGCAAAATAGACTTATGACATGGATAGTAGATTACTGGCTGAATGACATGTATCAGAGACAATGTATGAAGATGTAAAGTCTAAATAAAGCAGAGTGACCAGCATGGTTCTCTATTTTGGTATTGTCTAATTTGTATATTAAATGACTTGTATCAAAGAATGAGATATTCTTTGATACTGGGGTTGATCTGGACAGAGACAATTATTTGTCAATGATGCAAAGTCAGGGAGGATGATAAGAGGCATTACTAATAAGGAATTCTTGTAAGTTGATCTGAAGAAACTTTTATAGACAAATAACAGTGAACATCACTTCAATGTTGTTAAATGTAAGATATGCAATCTAAATTGAGGACATTGCAAGCAGAGTATAATGGTGAATTGCTACAAGTCGCTGAGGAAGTTTCACAGCTAGTAAAGTTTAGAGCTAACAATGTCTAAAGGTGGTTAAGTCACATCAGATCAATGATGTTGAAGAGAACACTAATTTACACTCCCATTTCACAAGCCTTTGATAAGCCCACATCTTAAATGTGTGAAATAAGGTTATCTGGATTCAGAGGAGATGAGATAACTGAAATTATATCTGGTGAAATTGCGATTATGTAAGAATGTGGCCTTCAAAGTCTCAATAACACAAGAGATATGATAGAACCATACAAGTTGATAACAGGGATCTTATAGGACACACACACACACACACAAGAGATTTTGCAGCTCATAACAGGTGGAGAACAATGATGTAGGAGGTTGTTCCCCCACATACAAACAATAAGTGGAAAATGGTAGACTAGAAGCCTAAAGTCTGATAGAGTGAGTGCTAGTAGTCAGCCTTGATTGTTGAGTGGGTTGAAAAATTAATGGTGCCTGAATTTTGGGAAATTTAATGCAATCATATTCATCAGACAGATGGTTGTGTTTTCAGAGAGCTCCCGAAAGCTAAGTACAATTTTGAGTAAAAATTAGAATATAGGTTAAAATCATAACGTAATATTGCCTAATTTTGGTAGCTTGTTGTGTCTGTGGGATTTTGGTATGAATTACGTTATTTAATTTAGTATATAACATTACGTTTCATAGATTTGAAGATGACGGCAATGCGATGTAAGATAATGGCGTCCAAAAATACGACGCCATTGTACAAAAACTATAATGTGAGAGAGTTCGTCCAATGTGATGTGTGTGGGATGTATGCATTCCCAAATGAGGCTGGAATTTGGATTGAAAGTGATAGTGGTGGGAGAATGTGTAGAAAATGTAAGCAAAGTGAGGAGTTGAAGTATGTGTCAGGTAGTGAGATAGTTATGGTTGAAGAAAGCCAGAATTGCCAGAATGTGAGTGAAAATAGTGGCTTGATAGAGAATTGCGATGTACAAGATGGTAATGAGAGCGATGATCTAAGAAAGAGTGAAAGCAACCATACTGAGAGAGAAAATGGTTTAAATGATAAAAATAATGAGGAATTATCTGTACGAAGTGAGATTGCTAGGTTGCGTGCAGTGATACAAAATGCACAGCGGCAATTAGAGCACCTGCAAAACTCTTTCCAGAGCGATTCGGATAACGTAAAAAAACAGTGCAAGAATGAGAGAGTTTCTGAAATGAAGGAAAGAGTTGTATGGTGACTCGTTATTAAGAGGGGTGATAGATGGCAGTGTAACTAAATCGTACTAAACGGGTGCAAAATTTAAGGATTTAAGTGAGAGTATTAGAGTGCAAAAACAGAGGGTGAAAGAATTAATAATTGTGACGGGTACAAATGAATTGAAAGGTGATAAATTTTTTATGAGAGAGGACTTGAAAGTATTGTTAAAGGTAGCAAAAGAAAAGAGTGACAGAGTTAGAATGGTTAGTCTGTTGCCGCGGTATGACAGAGAGGAGTTTAGGAGGAGGGCCATAATTGCAAATGACATTATGCGTAGGTTATGCAGACGGTGTGGTGTGGAATGAGTTTGAAGGGCGAAAGGACTTATACAAGATGGATGGCCTGCATTTGAATGGACTTGGTGTGCAGAGACTGGGAAGAATGATGCTGAATGAAGTGAAAATGGATGTGCAAAACCAGGGAAACTAGAACTACCAAGGAGGGGGGGGGGAATGGATATGCAGACATCAGTGAGACAGATGAGTGTAAGAATGTATATAATGTACCCGAGCCAGCACTAAGGACAAAAAATGGGAATGGGTCATTTAGAATAACGTATCAATATAGGGATGGGACTAAGGGATCACTGCATTTCATGTATACTAATGCCAGGAGTATTAGGAACAAGAAGGAAGAATTTTTGGCCTTGATTGGCTCTTCCTGGCCACATGTTATTGGCATTAGTGAAACATGGCTGATGGAAGAAGATATAGTTAGTGGGATAGAATGTGTAGGTTATAGTGTGTTTAGGAGGGACAGAGAGAATAAAATGGGGGGAGGGGTATTATTGATGATAGCTGATGAACTGTAGCCAAGGAGAATTGAAGTTGTATCGCAGGATAGTGAAAGGAGCTCATTTGAGGCTATTTGGTGTGAGATTGAGACTGGCAGAATAAAATATACAGTTGGGTGCTGCTATAGACCAGGTGATGGAATAGATGGTGGAGATAGTATGCATAGGGAAATTGATGAAATGAGTGGAAGGAGGGTAATTATTATGGGGGATTTCAACTATGGTAACATTGATTGGAAGGAGGAGAGGACATATGTGAGGAAGGAAAAGGATTTTATTCAATTATTAAGGGATAACTATCTGAGACAGCATGTAATTGAAAATACTAGGGGTGTGAGAGTGCTTCGCCTGGTAATAGCATCTGAGAATTTGACTGTAATGAATATGACCATGTTGCCACCTATTGGTGAGAGTGATCATAAGGTCTTGACCTGAGAGGTGGCTAAAGGTGTGGAATTTTCGATTAAGACAGGGTATATGTGGAATTACCGTGCTGGCAAGTATGACAAGCTTAGGAGATTGCTTGGATCAGTGCCATGGCATGTACAACTGCAAGGGCTGGACGTCGATAGAGCATGGGAAGTGGTCAAGGAGCATTTACAGGAGGTTATGGCTGATTGTATACCTAGGGTCCGAATAGTAAAACAAGTAGGGGTTAAATGAATGACTAACACCATTAAGCTTGAGCTGCAAAAAAAAGAAACAACTGTGGAGGGAATTTAAAGAAAGGGGTCACCTGCAGGCACACGAATGGTATAAAGTGCAGGCCAGAAAGGTAACGAGTGTGGTAAAAAAAAGCAAAAGCGGATTATGAAAGGAAACTAGCTTTGCAAGCAAAAGAGAATCCAAAACAGTTCTTTCAATATGCTGCAAGCAAGAAAAAACTGTACACGGCAAAATGATTGTAAGGAATGACGATGGTAAGGAGGTCACTGAATCAGTTGATATAGTGGAGTTACTGAGCGCGCACTTTGCAAAAGCATATCATCCAGGTGGTGACATTGAAAAAATGAAGGAACCATTAGTTTATACAGGAATAGTGATGAATGAAGTGGAGGTGACTAGTCTATTACAGAACCTTAATGTGAACACATCTGTGGGATTGGATGGTATACCGGCACGGGTCTTGCGTGAAGCGGCTAAAGAATTATCAGTGCCCTTGACCATGTTGTTTAATCTGAGTCTCAGGTCTGGCTTAGTCCCGAAGGTGTGGAAAGAGGGGAAAATAGTTTCACTGCATAAAGGAGGATCCAAGACTACGGTTGCAAATTACCGACCGATCAGCATATCAGGAGTCGTTGTCAAGGTCTTGGAGAAAGTAGTCAAGGGGAAAATACAGGAATACAGGAATGGATTGATGAAAACGAGATACTGTACAGGGGACAGCATGGCTTTGTGAAGGGTAGATCATGCTTCAGTAACTTGCTTAAGTTTTATAACAAGGTGACGGCTGAACTGGATAAGGGAAATGGGTTTACGGTGATACTGCTGGACCTGGCAAAGGCGTTTGACAGGATACCACATGGAATACTAATCCGTAAACTACAGCATATGGGAATGGATATAGGGTTGGTGAGATGGATAGGTGGTTGGTTGATGGAGAGATATCAAAGAGTAGTTTATTCAGGAGCAGAGTCCAAAAGACGGCCTGTGACTAGTGGTGTGCCGCAGGGTTCTGTTCTTGGACGACTGCTGTTTAATCTGTTCATTAACGATATAGGAAAGGATCTAAGTGGAACAATTCATTTGTTCGGTGATGATGCAAAGTTGGGTAGGGCAATAGTGAATGCAGAAGATGTCAAAGTCTTGCAGGATGACTTAGATAGATTAGAGTTCTGGGCTAAGGAGAATGGATGTCAATTTAATGTGACAAAATGTAAGGTTATGCATTTTGGAGTGAAAAGATTAGCAGCAGTATACCACACTGGTGGAACTGTACTTCAAGAAATTAATGAGGCCAGGGAATTGGGAGTGTTGGTGGATAGGGAGATGAAGTTTAGGGGAGCACGCTGCAAAAGTAGCTAAATCAGCTCATCAACTCACTTGGTTGTTGAAAAATACCTTGACGAGCAGAGATAAGCAAGTTATTGTTACCTCTGTACCGAGCCTTGATAAGACCTCATCTCGACTACTGTGCCCAGATTTGGTCACCTCGGTTCCTTCTTGATGGGGAGGAGGTGGAGAGGATCCAGAGGCGAGTGACTAAGATGATAACAGGTCTATGGAATGAACCATATGAGAACAGGTTGAAGATTTGTGGGTTGCAGAAACTAGTTGATAGGCGGAGGAGGGGAGATATGATTGAGACATTCAAATTGCTAAAGGGATTCTATAGGATTAATTCAGAGGATATTTTTGAGATCAGGACTGGTGGTGGGAGAACTAGTGACCATACATGGAAGCTGGGCAAGAGTGTGGTTAGCAGGGGTGTTAGAGCTGGGTTCTTTACTTTTAGAGTGGTAAATGAGTGGAATAAGCTGCCAGAGTCTGTTGTGGGTGCTATGACAGTGAACGAATTCAAGACAAGGTATGATAGATACTGTGAGAATGTAATCGCATAGTTGTGTGGACATGATGTTTAGGGCCTCCCTCGATGAGTCTAAGGACTCCTGGAGTCGCCCGAAATAATAATAATAATAATAATTTAGTGCTTTTTTTTTTTTTTTTTTTTTAAATCTGCTGCTGATTCCTAAAGAAGTTATTCAAGTTTGTATGTGGATGAAATATAGTTGTTTTCTTCCATTTTATTCTGTGCAAAATATCTAAAGCATGACCAATTACACCTAACTGACCATAGCTGTGGCAGAGGATGAATTTCTTGAGTTCAAAGCATATGTTGACAGATTTCCCAGTTTGTCCATAATGAGATATACTAAGATCCCTTGCAAAGGTAAAAATTCTGGGATGCAGCCAATTAATATTTTACATGAAAATGCACACTTTTTTGTGTGAATAGTTGCCAAATAGTGAGTGCATTTCATCATATCAAAGACACAAAGAAGGTTGAAGGCCTCTTTCACATGTAGTAGTTTTGGCCCAAGGTGGGAGAGATTGAGCTGCTAGTAGCAGGCCTTCAGACTGTTTATATGTTGTTTTTCGAAGCAAATTGAGTAAAATTGAAATTGCTTAATAAACTATAAGAAAGTCACCAGATGAAAAAAAGTCCAAAGTGTGTGACAAAGGTCACATTGGTAAAATGTCAAAATTGATTTTTCAAAAGGACTTAGCTTAAGTTTCTTGATTTTAGAGATGAAATCAGAGGAATTAACATGTGATCCACATAGCAGATTATAAACACGATAATTTCTTCATAAGCATAATCTATTTCTTCTCCAATCATTCCAATACAGTAGTTCCCCCCCCAACCTTATCCACAGGGGATACATTCCAAGACACCCCATGAGTACCTGAAACTGTGGATAGTACCGAACCCTATATATACAGTCCTATGTTTCTTCCTATGCATACATACCTATGATAAAGTTTAATTTATAAATTAGGCACAGTAAGAGATTAACAACAATAACTAATAATAAAATAGAACAATTATAACAACATACTGTAATAAATGTTATCTGAATGTGAACGGAATCTTAGCAACGTCAGCATACTTTTTTTTTTTTTTTTTATTTATTTATTATTTTATGAAGTTGAAAACCTTCAACTTTTTCACTTAAAAGGCAGCACTTTATAGCTTCTCTTTGGCATATCTGAATTGCCAGCATCACTACTCTTGCACTTTGGGGCCATTATTAAGTAAAATAAGGGTTACTTGAACATCAGCATTGTGATATTGCAACAGTCATTCTGAGTAGTTCTTGGTTATCAGATTGACTGTTGCAGTATCACAATGCTTGTGTTCAAGTAATCCGCATTTTACATTATTATACCCTTATAATAAACAGCACACAATTTAAAACTTATGAATTGTCTATTACTAAAAGAAAGGGCCATGTGGCTTCATTTCAGCGATGTAAAATTACATTGGCAAAGTGAATATTAGATCCAACATTATTTCAAATCCAAATGTTTGTAGAAACTATGAAAGTTTTGTAAGTTGACCTGAGAGCTTATGAGAATACAATCCTCAGCAACCCTGAGTTGCCTTAGCTTGTACTACTTGACTTAAGTAGCTATGGCAACTCAGGGATGCTGAGGATTGTATTCTCTTAAGCTCTCAAGTCAATGTATGAAACTTTCATAGTTTCTACAAACATTTGGCTCTGAAATAATGTTGGATCTAGTATCCACTTTGCCTATGGTAATTATAAATTGCTTATTTCTGGAATTTTCCATTTAATATTTTCGGACTGGGTTGACTGCAGATAACTGAAGCCGCAGATAGAAAATCAGCAGATAAGGGGGGGGGGGACTACAGTATTTTGTAAAAATAGTTTAGCAACTGGAATTCCATTAATAATGACTGCATGCATGTGACAGAGTTTCAAAATTTAATAGAAGGCCATTGTCATATTCCATTTTATTTATTAAATAAATATCTTAAGTGGTAGGTTTTTTGTAATAGTGTCTGTTTTACTGTTCTTTTCCATTCTCATTGCAAATTTTTGTGTGTGTGTGTGTGAGAGAGAGAGAGAAGCTTTTTATTATAACATATTTACAACTGAATTCACAGTAGATATCAGTATATTAAAATGATAGCTGATGCAAGTAGCTAAATCCATGTATGTTTCATAATGATAGAAATAATTAGATACTGCTATATGGGAGGTGGAGAATAAATTGAAATTACAGAATATCAATAATTGAGCCATTCACAAGCCAAATCGATTAACTCCACTTTTTGAATTTTTTTCAATTTTAGTGTCAAAGCACTTGATTGACTCTGTGGAAAATGATGAATCTGATGGTTCTTCAATACGATTTATTAGCAGAAAGCTCGGCTCAAGAAAACATTTATGTATTTCTTCAGATTCGTCATCTGATTGTAGCAGTGAAAACATTACAACAAATAATTCGATTGGGCAGAAAAAAAGTTGTAATCTTGATAAATGGGCTTGAAATGTCCAAAGGCATAGAAGAATAAAAGGTTTGGAATACAGAAATAGAAGGAAAAATTTAATACCTGCAAAAACATTTGTAGATGTAATATGTCGATGTCATCAGAAGTGCAATGAAAAAATTACTTCGGATGAAAGAAAAGCTGCCATGGAGGCATTTTATAATTTAGACAGTCAACTTGAGCAAAATATTTTTTTTTAAGAGGTTGTATTAAAGTTAACGAAATAAAAAGAAGGAGCCCTAAGGATAACAGTAAAATGCCAAGATCACGTTCTTTCACATATTATTTTCGAAATAGCCGAAAAAAAATTATATTTATGTTTGCAAAATATATTTTAGGGATACTTATCAGATAACTGATGGACGAATATATGACTGTTGTTATAAAGAACAAGTTTCATCTTTGATTGATCGTCGCGGTCGCCATGTTCCAGGCAATAAAATCGATGACACACATGTTATAAAACATACAGATTTATTTCCTGCCTACACTAGTCACTACACAAGAGTTCACAATCCAAGACAAAAATATCTAAATCCAGACCTAAATATTAAGAAAATGTACGAACTGTACATCGTGCAATGTGAGGATGAAGATATAGTACTGGTGAAAGAAAAATATTACTACAAGGTATTCTCCACTAAATTTAATTTACATTTTAAGCAACCGTCTAAAGATACATGCCAAACTTGTGATTCTTTGCAAATAAAAATTCAGTCTTTGGATAGTGAGGGAATTCGGATGGCAAAACTCGAAAAGGACACTCACTTAAAAGAGGCTGAACAGGCTCGTAGTCATATGGCTGCAGATGGAATGGCAGCATCTGAAGAAATTTTTGTATTTTCTTTAGAATTAGGAAAAGCTTTAGCCTTTCCTAAACTTACTACATCGGTAGCTTATTATAAGTGAAATTTATGTTTATAATTTCGGTTGCTATGATTTTTAATAAAAATATAAGCCATATGTTGGTTTGGCCAGAAACTGCAGGATATCGTGGGTCTCAGGAAATTTCATCATGCCTAATAAAGTATATAAAGACCTATGCAAATCTCCTCCATGTGGGGCACCTGTTCATGGTGGAGGGGACCTCCCAGTGATGGTACTGGCTCTTTTCATTCTTCCTCTTTTTCTTTGCTCTACTTCTGAGTCTTTTTCACTATCCTTTTTCTAGACCAGCATCACTGGGATCCAACTGGGCCGCCATGTTTGCTGTGTGGTGTGACCCATGGATATCCAGAAAGTGGGATCCTGGTAGCATTGCACTACTTTGGCAAGACGGGTGGTCCTAGATGGCCCAGCCAGGATCAATCGGCTAGTGGGCTTGCCTGCAAGGGTCAACGGTGTTGCAGTAAGTCTCTCACCCCATGGTCCGGGATTGGGATCCTAGACCTGATGAGGAGATATGTTCAAAGCTTAAAGATCAAGGAGTGATGGGTGTGAGGCGCATTCTGATAAGCAGGGATGGTCGCCTGGTCTCAACCAAGAACATCATCCTTACTTTTGATACACCTAGGCCTCCGACATCTGTAAAAGCAGGGTATCTCAGCTGTCCTGTTAGAATGTACATCCCTAACCTGCTGAGATGCTTCAAATGTCAAAGATATGGACATGACCAAACTGCCTGTCGTGGTTCTACTACCTGTGCCTAATGTGGTAGTAAAGATCATGATAATAAATCTTGCTGTGAAAAAAAAAAGCTAAATGTGTCAACTGTCAGGGAGATCATCCAGCATACCCTCATGCATGTCAGAAATGGAAAGATGAAAAAGAGATACAAAAAATTAAAACAGAACAAAACATAACATATCAGGATGCAAAAAGAAAGCTGGCCACCATTACACCTGTTCTACGATCCTCTTATGCTGAAAAAGTAACAATTAAAAAAGTGCCAACAGCAACTCAAACACGTATGTCTATTCCACCAATTGATAATTTCACCATATCTGAACTTTACGATCACAAGTGCTTCTCTGTTGATCACAAGACCTATTGCCTTACTCCAGAGACAACTTTAAAAATGGTCCCATTCGATGAAAACTCACCTGTCAAAAAAATTATGGTGGAGACTTAACTCAAAGATAAACCACCAGACACTCGCACAGAAAAAATGGATACCTCGACACCCACTGAAAGCAAACTAAACATACCAACTGACCCTAATACATTTTATGTTTTGAACACTCTACCAGAGGAAGAGATGGACACTGGCCGTCCATACTGCCCTAAAACAGTGGATAAATATAAATCTGACAAAGGTAAGCCTTTAACATCTCGAAAACCAGACAAGTCAATAAAATCAAGACAACAGGAAAATTTTTACAATGAACTGTCGTGGGATCCACCAGAATACTGACGATATCAAGATGTTGTTGCAGAAACACAAACCTTTCTGTTTCTGTCTACAGGAAACTTACTTAAGGCCCAATGAGGATCATACCTTTTAGTAATCTTACTGATGTACATAAGGATAGAACTGGAGATGGTCCTACTTATGGAGGAGTAGCTATCCTAGTGGGCAGTCATATTCCTTTCCATCAGTAGCGATTCGCTTCTCTGTGGGATTTCTTATTACAGTATGTTCAATTTATTTACCACCAAATGCTCAGTTAAATGAAATTGATCTTGATAACCTTATCTCGCAACTGCCTGAACCCATTCTTTTGATGGGTGACTTTAACGGTCACAATACTCTGTGGAATAGTGCTAACACTAAGAGACGAGGTTGAATCATTGAAAAAAATTCTTGATAATAACTTTTCCATTCTAAATAATAAACTCAATACTTTCTTTTATACGCCTACCTGCTCATATTCTGCAATTGATCTTACAATCTGTTCCCCTTCCATTCTTACACTGCTCATATGGGACGCTGAAGAGAACATATATGGAAGTGATCACTTTCCTGTATAATGTCTTCACAGGAACCATGTTCACCCACACAGATACCTATATGGAAAATGGACCAGGATGACTGGAACACTTTCTCTCATCTTGCAAAATTTAATGCTGATGCCATCAGTCAAACACCCATCAATGAAGCCATAAAATATATAACAGAATGCATTTTCCAGGCAACAACAACAACCTCCATCCCAAAAACATCATCTCGATTTCCAGTCTATCCAAAGCCTTGGTGGAACTCAGAATGTCAGGCAGCCAAAAAAGATCAACACAGAACATGTAGCATATTTCGTAGGTACCTCAACACATAAATTTAATAACTTTCAAGTGTGCTCGAGCCAAAGCACGTTATGTAAGACGTCAGAGTCAAAAACAATCATGGATCCAATTTACATCGATTAATCAAATTACCAGTCCAAAAATTGTATGGGATAAAACCAGTAAAATGAAAGGCAGATACAGTACACATTGTTTGTCCACCTTAGACTATAATGGAAGTGTTCTTGCTGATCCCAAAGCTATTGCAGATACTTTGGGAGAAACTTTTGCTAAAATCTCAGCAACGGCTTCATATTCTCCAGAATTTTTAATACTGAAAGAGCAGCAAGAGAAACAAAGGCTTAATTTTTCTACCAACATTCTTCAGCCATATAATCAGCCATTTGTCAAGGAGGAACTAAAAAGAGCTCTCCTACAATCTCACCCTAGTGCAGTAGGACCTGATGACATCCATTATGAAATGATAAAACATCTACCATCATTTTCTATGGATCTTCTTCTCTTATTATACAATAGAATACTTGCAGAGGAAGAGTTTCCAAATTCTTGGCATAAGTCAATTGTCACTGTTATCCCAAAACCAGCAAAATATCCAACACAAGCAAATAATTATAGACCCATTGCTCTGATCAGCTGTCTTTGTAAGATGCTATAGAAAATGGTTAATGCCAGACTTCCCTGGTATTTAGAAAGCAACAGTCTTCTCTCCAACACACGATGTGGTTTCTGTAGACATCGATCAACTTTAGACCATTTAGTTCGGTTAGAAACTTGTATAAGAGATGCATTTCTGAAGCGAGAACATCTTGTCTCAGTTTTTTTTTTACATGGAAAAAGCTTATGACAGCCTGAAGATATGGCATATTAAAAGACCTCTATAACCTAGGTCTCAAAGGATACCTCCCTATATTTATTAAAAACTTTCTGTGCAGGCGAACTTTCCAAGTCAGAGTGCGAAGTATGCTATCTCGACGATATCATCAAGAACAAGGTGTTCCCCAAAGCTCTGTCTTAAGTGTAACCCTTTTTGCTATTAAAATTAACTTAATCATTGAACAGCTTCCTCCAACTGTAGATAATGCTCTATATGTTGATGACTTCACAATTTACTGTCACTCACGTAACATGAGGGTAATTGAAAGACAACTTCAGCAAGCAATTGATCATGTCTCTCTGTGGGCTCTTAATAATGGGTTTAGGTTTTCAACAGAAAAAAGTGTCTGCGTACACTTCTGTCGAAAATGCACTCATCACCCAGATCCTGAACTAAGAATGGGACATACTGTTATTCCAGTAGCTACAGAAACCAAGTTCTTGGGACTAATCTTTGACAGAAAACTCACATTTCTAGCACACATTCGTCAACTAAGAGAAAAGTGTAAAAGAACTTTGAACCTCCTTCGCACTCTATCCTCTACTGAGTGGGGTGCAGATTGAGCTTCATTGCTCCATCTTTATCGTGCGCTTATATGTTCAAAGCTGGATTATGGGTCCCAAGTCTATGGTTCAGCAAAACAGAGTAACCTACAATGGTTGGATTCCATCCATCATCAGGGTATACGGCTAGCTACTGGTGCCTTTTGCACCTCATCCACTCAAAGTCTCTATGTTGAAGAAAATGAACTGGCTCTATCACTTTAATGGAAATAGTTGTCTCTTAATTACACCCTAAAAATAAAATCTCTCCCAGATCACCCTACATGGAATAGTATCTTCTCTCTGCATTGGGAAGCTCAATATCACACGCATCAAACTGCTATACATCCTTTTGGTATGCATATTAAAGAAACTGTGCAAGTTGTTAGTATAAATGTTGACAACATTAGCTATACTAAACATAACAGCATTCCTCCATGGCAGGTTTGCACACCATCCTGCAACCTCTCACTTTGTCAGCTACAGAAATCTTATACTCCATCATCCATTTACCTGCAATTGTTTAATGCACATAGAGCAGCACACGCTGATTTCTTACCCATCTATAATGATGGTTCAAGAACTAACATCTCTGTTGGCTGTGCTGTTGTGTTTCCTGACATTATTATCTCAAATCAGATCCCACCAGACTGCAGTAATTATACAGCAGAGTTGCATGCCATTCAGCTTGCACTTGTGCATATAAAAGAAAACTGCCACCAAAAGTGTATAATTTATACAGACTCATTGAGCTCTTCACAGGCAATCTCCTCTCCTATGTATAATCCACATCCAGTACCAAAATGAAAATCCTTAATTTCGATGTTCAGTTCTGCTGGATTCCCAGCCACATCGGAATCAAAGGAAATGAGGCTGCAGATGTAGCTGCTAAATCAGCTCATATCTTCTCCACATACTGTTTGACAGTTCCATATACAGAGTACAGACAACTTATAAGATCAAAGCTAATTGCTCAGTGGGAGTTAACATGGCAAGAAGCATCAACAAACAAATTATATAACGTTAAACCTGAAATTAAACACTGGCATTCTAGTCAACGTACGAAGAGAAGGGAGGAGGTTGTCCTTGCTAGGACAACCTCCTCCGCATAGGTCACAGTCACCTTACGCATTCTCATTTACTGAGAGCTGATGACTCTCCCATATGTGAAAAATGCAACACACATCTCACTATTCATCATATTCTGGTAGATTGTCAAAAATTTACACGAGAGAGGAATGAAATTTTCACCTATCTAACTAAGCCATATACACCCAGGGAAATGCAAAGCAGACTCAGGCAAATTGCATCATGTTTTTAATTTTTTAGAAAGAATTAATTTGTACAAACACATTTGATCATAAATTTGTTTATATGTAAATACTTTTTTTGCTTAACTTTTATACATACGTATTATTCATTAGGTTAAATCTGACCAATTATGTATTACCATAGGCCTTGATCTTGTATATTTGTATCACACCCTGCCGTAATTTTGTTAATGTGTAAATACCATAATGCTAAACTTAAATTTTATGCATCAATGCTGTATAATAATTCCTTTCTGACTCTTTAATTATTAGTATAATAATGTTTGTTGTAATCTTACTAGATGTAGACACTGCTTTCCTTGACTTGTTTTGTATATAAGTATGTTAACCTATAGTTATCTATTTATGTACTGCTAAAATCTCTGCAGTAATTTTGTTTATATGTAGATACTGCATCACTTAACATACATTTTGTGTATGCATCTTATTTACTACTTTATTTTTCAAATAATCATGTAATGCTGTAGGACATCTTACCTATGTGTATACTTTCTAGTAATTCTGTTTATATGTATTGCTAAATTCTATTTATACTGCATTACTAAATTTAATTTTCATCCATGCATATTGTATGATAATCCCTTTTTGCCTATTTTTGTACTACTATAAAGGCATCTGTTATAATTTTACATATATGTAGATAGTGCATTCCTTGGCTTAGTGTTTCATATATTATGTATTAACTTATATTGTTAACTATTTTTTCACTACTGTAATAACCTCTGACCTTGTGAGTTGCTGTGCCTTCTGCAGCAGGTCTGTTTATCTAGAGATGCTGCTTTATGAAACTAGATTCTTGTACAGACATATTGTTTACAATTTTCTGTAAATGCTAATGTTGTAACCTTTAGTATGGCACAGTATGACCTTTGTAGTTTTTGTGCCAAATAAACTATAAACCAAACCAAACTTATGCTAAAAATTATGAAAAAATAATAACCTATTCAGATTCGTGTACCGGACAAAATAGAAATATCAAAACTGTCTCAAGTTTATTAAAATTGGTTCAAAGTACAGAAATAAGAGCTGAGTCAATTGAAATGAAATTTTTGGTAAGTGGACATAGTTATTTGCCTAATGATTCAAATTTTGCCATTATCGAGTCACATGCGAAAAAAATTCAAAAATTTTTTCACCAGATGAGTGGTACAACATAATCAAAACCAGTAAAAAGAAAGCACCATTTAATGTGGTTCAAATGACTTATCAGGATTTTTTCTCAACAAATCCTTTAGAAAATTCTATCATTAACAGAAAAGTAACAGTTACAGGGTTACCAGTAAATTGGCTTAAAATGCACTGGATAAAATTAGAAAGGTCGAAACCCCACATCATACAATTCAAATATGACTTTAACGAAGATTCAGAATTTCATGCCATTAATATAAGAAAATCTGTAGCAGGCAGACCACTAGATCTGAAAAATGTAGATCAGCCTTTGTTATATCCTATAGGTAGAACTGTGACAAGAGAAAAGATATGATGGACCTGTTGAAATTCATTCCTCCTATTAAACATGATTATTATAAAAACTTAAGAACAAATCGACATGATGGGACCTCAAATACAGCTGACGAAGAAGACATCGTTTATGTTGCTGATGAATCAATTTAAACAAACTAATAATAATAATTGTAACAGTGACAGAACAGTTATTCATTTTTACGAAAAATCTTTAATAAAAAATGTATGATAATGAGGTTTTTCTGTAATAAAAAAATTATTTGAAGACTGAATTTGGTATTACTTTTTTTCACTTGCCAAATCGATTAACTCCCTTAGTCACGCAAAAATTGTAATAATAATAATGATTACTCCAAGGATATTCTATCTTATACATTTTATATGTCGTTAGATAAAAGCTACATCTGCAATAATACATTCTACAATGTTTATTTGAATTTATATTTTAAAAGGAGTTTTAAAAAACAATGTATATTATTTTATCACTTTTCTCCACTTTTCGTTTTATGGAGTTAATCGATTTGGCAAGTGAGCAGCTCAATTAAAGTTCATTTTGAATTTTGCAAATTTTATAGAATTTAAGTACAGCATATATCAGAGTTTTTAACACACATAAACAAATTTTAAAGTTAAATATAAATTGAGGTTGTTATTAACTTACTTCAAGTGTATAACTGAATAACAAAATAAGCTGTTTGGTGTTGAGTACAAGATCAGGGTCATTGAAATAATTCTGAAAAATCCAGATAACAATGCATGTCATGAAATTAATAAAATACAGAAACTGTAATATTCATTTGCACAGCTACAAAAAATAATTAAACTAAATGGTTTTTAATTCAATAAATAGGCATTTTGAAATATGCAAACATTTAATTCAATCATTTAACATAGAAAGTAATGGGTCACCAAAAACTTAATTCTGACATATTCATTTTACACTATATCAGCAAAACAGAGACATATGATAATGATGAAATAAATAATACCTATGCATAGATTGATTACTTATGCAAGACTTTATTAGCATTTAATTTTCATCCTGGTGTCTGTAGTACCTTCAGCATGATTTTCAAATTTAACAAATAGAAGAGAAAACCAGAAGACTCAACAATGAAAACACATGAGCTACTCTAGGGAGAAAATTCAATGCTAAATAAAATCACACATAAGTAATAAATCCATATTTAGTCATTATTTATTTCATTATGGCAGCTTACATACCAATTCATCATGCTATTATAATAATACTGGAGAATGTTTGGCAAATCTCCCTAGTAATCTCAATGCAGAAAAACTTATTATTTTTTAAATTATTAATGAGAGACCCATTAGTATGAACATTTATCTGGATGTGTCAGTTTGGTCTTCTCCCTGAAAAAGACTAAACCTGAAACTTTTTCATGCAAATTTAAGCTTTCAGTAAGCAAGACAGTGGTCACTAGGTGATGAAATTCATCTCCCACCTACACATAATCATAAGCATCCATCATACCCATGGCAGGATCAAACATGTGGCCTGTTGGAGAGCAGGTATGTTAACCACTCGGCCAACCAGCTCAACAAGTTAATAGTTGATGCACATATCTACCTTACTTAATAGCTGATTTATCAGCCAACTCTTTTTGTAGCTTTCCTTTTTACAGAACATTTCTTTGAGAACTTATATTATTCATTCAGGTGACTCCAAATTTATTATGAAATTGTGTTATCTGAATAAAATTAGATTTTAAATTACATAATGGTATTAAATAGCATTATCCATTTTGCATTAGTGTCAGTTTCATTAAACAATATCTCCTAGTTAATACTTCTCATATGATACCCTCAAAATTAGCTGTATTGAAATTCCACCAGGTTTGCTCTAAAAATATACTACCATTCTCCTTTTTATTATTATTAAGAGAGGGACCTTCAGGGAATCAGGGACTCATTGAGGAAGGCCACAGATTACCCACACCTCATACCTGTACTTGAAATCATTCAAATTAACTACACACACAACATCCACAGGTAATCCATTCCAATCACATGCCACTCTATGAGAGAAAAACCTAGCTCTCACATCTTTCTTGACCACCTGAGTTTATTCATAAGCAGTTAGCTTAATGTTGCACACACCAGGTTGATAATTTTTAGCAAAATGCCACTCATTAGTTGAACAATCTTCTGTATCTGTCCCTCATACACCATCTGCATTCAGTAGAGTTATTCTTTCATATTCATTCTTTCTTTTGCTTACTGTATAATGAGAGAATTATTTTCAGTGGCCTTTAGTTTGCACAAGAAATGATGCCAGTTATGATATAAGGATGATGTCAATAACTAACATCATTCTTATGATTTTTCTTATGAATCTCTTGCTTAATAAGATTACACATCCATTTCACTCCTATCCTATTTATTCTTCGAACTGTAGGGACACATTCCAATACTGCATAATCATAAAATTCCTGATATTATGATAGTAATACATGAAAATTTTACACCATTACAAACTTCCCCCTCCAAATTAATCTCTTATCTGTCAAGATTGCAATATTATCAGATCTTATATTTCTGTCCTGTAAGGCTCTTTTTACTAAACTTTTTTACTTTTTCCTGCAAACCTGGCTTAGAAAACTTGTTTTGATAGTTGGAAAATTTTCCACTTGATTATATTATAAATTAAAGATGACAAGAAATTATATTCTTGCTTTAATCTGTTATCCAAGTGTAAGCAAACAAAGTTTGCACTTGAAGTATTTTCAAGACTGGGCAACTCATATATATATATATAGAGACTAATGACTTCGCATCACTTGCCTTAGTATCCCATAATTGAAAGCACATATCCTTACGGACATGTATAATGATATGCATTATGGGAAGGGTCACTACCCAGACTGGTTTTGATCTTTATTGAGATCTCATCAGTGGAAGCCAGACCCAGAGGTGATACCAAGGTTGAAGTGGTGCAGAAGTCATATTTCCATATTGAAACCAGTATGGAAATACCGGTCTGGGTAGTGACCCTTCCAATAATGCATAGCATTATACGTGTCCGTAAGAACATGTGCTTTGCATTATGGGATACTAAGCAAGTGATGTGAAGTCATTAACCTCTATATACGAGTTGCTCTGAAAATACTTCAGGTGCAAACTTTGTTGCTTACACTTGGAAAAAAATTAAACCAAGAATATAATTTTGTGGCATCTTTAATTTACTTGTTTTGCTAATCTTTCCTCTCTCATTCTATTTAAGTGACCATACCATCTGAGATTAGCTCTGCTTTCTGATAACAAATTCCTGAATACTAACAAAATAATGTTCTTTTCTAATATCCTCATTTTTTTATATGATGCTGCCACTGATTCCATTGGTTCACCTCCCTAATCTTTCTCAGAGCTCTTATATCTATGGTCTAGTCTTTGATGAAGTGTTTTATTTCTAACCTAGCTCTCAGATCCACAATTTAAATTGGTTTGAACAATGTCTTGTATACAACTAATTTAGCGTTTTGACTAATTTCTCTCTTATTTCATATAAATTTATTTAGTTAACTTCCTACTATACTAGTACTAATTATTTTATCTATTTCCATATTTAATTTGCCATCTTCACTAAAAATAGCTGAAATGTTTTACTTGTTCTATAGATTTTCCATTCAGAATGCAGTTGGTATTTTCATTGTTTCAGCATATTTTCATTGTGTTTGCCTTTTTATTGCTGAATTTCATACTAAATCAGTTACAGCAGTTATTCAGTTCAGTCAGGGAATTCTGAACTCTTGTACTGGATTTATTTAGTAGTATAACATCATCTGCATAAAATAAAGAGCTAAGATTAACATCTCCAATTCTGATATCAGGTTTAATATCACTTTCCTTCATAATGTGATCAATATAGATGAATAACAGTGGGATAATATGCACCACTATTTCACACCTGATTTAATATCAAACCATTTGCCTGTAACTCCTTCAATTCTAACAGCTGACTTAACTAAAACATCACTAAGTATTGCTTGACATAACATCTCATTTAAACCATACAACTGTATGGTGTAAATGGGACATTATATCAAGTGCTTTGAAAAGCTTTCCTCCTGGCACCTTGTTGTAACCCTTTTCCAGATCTACAAAACTGAAATACAGATACTTGTTATATTCCCATGATTTCTCAACTATTTATCTTCAAGTGAAAATTTGATCCTGACAACCTCTATTTTGCCTGAATAACATGTTATTGATATTTTTTAAAGGCTTCAATGATGCACTGTCAATATCCTTCCCATTCCAAAACTAACACCATTGTGCAGAACCCAGCAAAGTCCTCAGCTGGTCATAATTTTCTGAATGGAACATTCATTAACTTAGGCTCTTCTCAAGTGTCTATTCCATGATCACTATCACCAATTGGAGGCAGAATAGTTCCGTCTTTACATTAAACCCTCCTCTTCTGACAGTATAATCAGATCTAATACTCTTTGAACTCTAATTCCTTCAGTTACATTCTGATTAAGGAAGTTGTCTTGCAATAAATTCAGTTTCATTCTTCTCATGAGATTTCACTACTACACAATCAATGTTCAGATAATTAAAGTCCCTCATTATGATTACTTGTTTTACATAATCATCTTTATTTGACAAAACATTTGTTCCCTAGTAACCAATCCATTAAGTCTGTAACAACATCCCACTATTAATTTGATCTTGTAAGACACCATCTCACATCAGATGGCTTCAAACTCATTGTCACATGAAAAACTGTTACTAGCATTGCAGTTATAGGCCTCAACTCTAACTGGATTCACATTATCCATTATCATTAGCAGCAACCCCATCCTTTCCTATCCTGCCTAAAAATACAGTACCCTTTCCACTTGATGCCAGTTAACATGTCTGCCTCTGATAGCCAGGTCTCACTAATGCCTTCAATCTGAGGTCTCAACATATTCAACAAGGCAACAAACTATCCCTTTCCCTTTGTTTCTTATACTCCTAGCATTTTTTGTATACTCTTTTCTGTAGTCGGTGTAACACAGCTGGCCAACTTACAGATCTCTGTTCTTATCTAGTGCCTTATGCAGATACCTTTGCACATGCTTGATAAGTTCAAACTGGACAAAAAAATCATTTTTTTCTCATAATCATTTGATAATGCCAATTCTCATCATTAACACAGTTAAATAACATTGTTGCTCTTACACACAGATTCTCACCATTCCTCCCATCATAATTTAGTTTCCCTTGACTCTCCCGTGTTAGGTCTCATACCAATTAATAATTTCTGAAGACTCCTGATACCAAATGCATTCACATATAGGCCATCCCTCATACATATGCATTCTCTTCTAAAACACACATCTATTCCTTCTACACAGCTTATGTATTGAGCCATTTGCCATCACAGCCCTTCTTAATTCATTTCTATCATATCTAGGTAATACACTTATGATTTTCACTTTCTCACTCTTCGCTTGCACTTCTTGCAAGCGAAGAGTGAGAAAGTGAAATATCATTCATATCTGCTCTCATACTGAACTTTTCATTTGTACTCACTAGAATTATGATCTCTTTTGCTTTTTTCTGCTTTTCAATTGCATATACTACATTTTTAATTTTTGCTTTGCAAAAACTTTAAGTTATAACATGCTCATCAATGGCATGTTTTATTACCATACCAAATAACCTTCTTTTTACAATCACTTTTACCTACCTGATCCCATGCTTTGTTGTTTCTCATTTTGCTGTTTAATTTTCTTATCCACCTTATATTCCTTTAAAATGTTGCTTGACATTCTGTAATTCCCACATTGTCTGTCCAATAACCTGCTTTAACTCTGCAATTTTGGAGACTAAATTATTATCAATATTTTCAATATCCTCTTTAGCAGGGCAAACCTTCTTGTGTTTTCAACTTTGCTGTTCTTGTTAGTGTCCCATTTCTTGTGTATTTCTGGTGCCATTTTTACAGCTTTATTTAATATTGCAATATCTCAATAAAAATATGTTATATAAACAGTAAATACAATAAAAACATGACAATCTAATATAATTAACTAATATACTATAATGATAAAATAGATAAAATTCACCAATTTTACATGAATGCCATATACATTGGCAACTCACAATGTAGCCTCAACCCCCCCCCCCCCAAAAAAAACCCCTAGAACTCTTTCATTTTCTCAGTCAAAATCTTCCATGTTAAAACATCAACTAATAGTATTTGATTTTCATTATTTCATTATTTAATGAACAGGAGTTCATTAAATGGCCCATAATATTATCACTGCTTCATCCAGCAGTGACCTTCCTCCAAAGCTTGCACTTAATATACTACACTATTCCATGCTTATTCATTACTATTTGGGATATTTGTTTTAATTCAGCTTTATCTAAGAAGTCTTACAAAAAACCTAATATTACCTGTCATCTCTATGCATTTTAATATACAGAGTGGTTCAAAATTCCACGTACAAACTTTGAGGGGAGGTAGAGAACATCAAAATCAACCATATTCACATAGAAAAGCATGACCGGAAACGCCACCCGAAAGTGATAGGTGGCGCTGTTCTCTAGCGCTCCAGGTGAGCAATTGGGGCTTCCTCATTCAAGCTTTCATCATCGTACGAAGAACATGCATCATTTTACGAACGCTGAGATGGCAGGTATGCACCTTGTTTACGGGTAGCTGGTAATGGACGAGCCACTGTACAAATGTATCGCAAAAGGTACCCAAACAGATGTGTACCACATCACCAAATGTTTGTGCATTTGCATCAGAGTTTGTGTGACTATGGATCATTCAAGGTTTGCAGGCATCATAGGAGGTGTTGCATGTGATGGACAATATTCCAGAGACAAGCACATGTGTCGTTGCCTCTGCTATAGTAGTATCTTGATCCAGTGCATTGCGCATTTTGCACTCTGAGTCCTTACATCCATTTCATCTGCAATGGGTCCAGTTACTAATGGTGAAGATTATCCTTGATGTTGGAATTCGCGCAGTGGTTTCTGCAGAAAAGCGCAGTAGACCTGGATTTTCCAACTTGTGTTTTGTTCACGGATGAAGCTTCATTTACCCACGAAGGGGTCTTCAACCACACAATGTTCATGTGTGGGCCCATAAGAACCTACAAGGTGTGCGATCACATGCTGCACAACAATGCTTCACCATTAATATAAGGGCAGGTATCATCACTGACTGTTTAGTCGGCCCATACCTGTTACCACCCTGATTGGACTCCAAGAAATATCGGACCTTTCTGGAAGTTCTGCCGGATTTACTGAACAATGTTCTAATGACTGTGCGTCGGCAGATGTGGTTCCAACACGACGGGGCTCCACGCATTTTGGCATTTTTGTGCATCAGTATTTGGACAGGTCCTTTGGGGCTCTATGGATTGGGCCTGGTGAACCCATCGCATAGCCCCCACTCATTCTTTCTGTGGAGGGAGGGGGGGGCTTAAAGTCATGGTGTACGAAATGCCCATTGCCTCTGACATGGACCTCGTGGCAAGATTCGCCATCGCCGCTGCTAATATCAGGGAAACTCCAGGTATTTTTGAAAATGTATGGCAATTAATGCATCATTGGTGTCAGGCATGCATCACTGCACCTGATGTGAAACCATATTATGTATCCAACTACTATTGAACTGCTCAGTTATGCCTAATAAAGTTTTTTTACACTACTTATTGCCTTGTGTTATTTCTATATCTTTGTGTCCCTGTTAGTACCTTCCGGTGCGTTTCTGGTCATGCTTTCCTATGTGAATATGTTGATTTTGATGTTCTCTACCTCCCCTCAAAGTTTGTACGTGGAATTTTGAACCACCCTGTATATATTTTTTTTCTCTTGTGAAACATACCCACGAAAGGCTGTAGCATATAGTACATTAGTATTGGTAAAATGGGCAAGCTAAAGATTAGATAATCTGGAAACCCTACTCTAGAGAGCAAACAGAATTTTTTTTCAAAGTCATTTTAGGTCTTCAATGGGCAGGGTGGTTGTCACTGAAAATCGCCATCTAAAAACATTTAAAATAATGCTCTCAGGCTCACAGCAGGATTCAAATCTACAGACTGTTGGTTGGATGGCAGATATCCTAACCACTCAGAACTTTCCACTGAAATTTATTTCTTTAGAATTAACTGCCATCATATTTTCTTAGGTTACCTTCCCACACCAAGTAAAATAAAAATTGTACATGCCAACTCTAATATAAATACATTACTTAACAATGTGAGCCTCCGTAACTCAATCAGTATAGATGAAGCCCTTTGGTTGGAAAGACCTGAATTTGATTCTCGTCAGTGATGTGAGGAACCTTTATCTGGTCTCTTTTAACTAAAGGTGAGTTAGCTAGTCTCATACAAAAGGTATGGGGTTTTTTCATCTCGAAATTTGGATTTTTCATCCCCCAGAACAAGCAAACTGGTCTCATGAACACATGCTTCTACAAACATAGGATACCTCCAGGAATAAGGAGTAACCAACTTATTTTGCAGCATTTCAATTCTGAATACCTACATGGTAAAATGTGTAGGTCTACATGTGAGCATGAATTAGGATAGGATAAGACTTAACAAGACTACTTACCAACTAAAGTTACTAATAATTCTGCTGAGCTGAACAAAGCTTTGATAATGTATATTTTTAGAGATTCTTCTGAATATTATTTACTCAGGCACTTCAAAATTTTCCCAAATGGATAGTGGTTGTAATATTCAACACTAAACAGAAACCAATTTCAAATAGAGTAATATGAATAACTTTCAAAATGAGAAACTGGACAATGAGACTTATTTGTGTCCAGTGTCCAAAAAATATTCTAGAAGAGAAAGAAGTACAGGAATTTTCTCAGTCATAGAAAATTCCTGTTAATGTAAAGAAAAAAGGAAAAACTTGTTCTTTTAGAGAAACTTCTACCATAGTTGCCTCACGTATTTACAAAAACACAAGGCATAGATAAAACTGTTCATTTGTTTAGCAGGCCAGATATTTTGGTCTGAAACTTACAGACCATCTTCGGTGGCAGTGACAGTTGATTACAAGGTAGAACGAAAACAATGGATTGATTTGAAACAGACAAAGCCATGTGATGTTATACTTACAACAGCATAATGTTATAACTGAGGAAACATTGGTTAATCATAACTGTAAAAAAAAAAAAAAAAAAAAAAAAAAAAAAAAAAAAAAAAATTAATGGCGTGTTATTCTAATGACTTTACCATTATGGGAAAGTCTTATTAGAATTCACTAAAAAGTTGGGTACGAGATGATTACAGTAGCGCTTTAATCATATCAATTAAAAAAAATGCAATGTGGGATTTAGAGAGCGATTTTCTTACTGCATTTATCGCAAGCATATATAAGCATTTATAAGCAAGCATACTTGAGAAAATGCTAAGAAAAATGAATGACGATTATCAGGAATTAGATTTCCATTCCTCAATTTTTCATCATGAAGAATAAGATAAGTTTAGGTCAAAATGGGATTATGAAGTCAAATTTTTAACCTTACATCAGACAGTTGAGAAATCATGCAATTAAGAATTTCTAAGATTGTTTTTAAAAAATCATGAATTACCTAGGCAAAGGAACTCTTTGAAACACTGAACCTGTATGGTTTAAATGGAACCTAATATGGAGCAATATAGAACTTAAATGTATGCTGCAAATAAGCAGTTCAAAATGAAGTGTGATATGCCTCTCCATAAAATTAACTATGCGTTAGCATGAAATTTTCACTCATGCTTCACAAGCATCTTTGGTATGAAATGAACAGAACAGAATCACATGTATAACAGAAAAATTCAACAGTGCAACATCAATGTTTTAGTTATAGCAACAATGACCATTATTACTAGTAAAAAAAATAAAATAAAATAATTTTTTTTAAAAAAGCAATGATGAGGGATCAAAAAGCACCCTTTTCCATAATGAAGAATAAACATAAATAATTGGATCTGCTGAGATCAGAGTAATTTAATGCTTCAGCTTTCTTTAACATAATATACAGGCATGATGAACTTACTTATACACATAAATTACATCAAGAAATCAAGCATTGAATTAAAAACATTTAGTGAGGAGTATCTCATTAGAGAATGGACAATTCCATGAAGAGAGAATAAAATGACATTACAGAGTGCTTTCTTTCTGCTGCTCTCTGACCAGGAACCCATGAGAGACTGTAAACATATCATTAAGCTATCAGTAAATTTAGGCAATGGACAATTTGCAACTCATTACAGTGATGTAAAAATGTATGTATGAAAACAATCTAAAAAGAAAAATATTATTTTATGAAAGAAATTTTTTTTATAAAAAATTTTATAAAAAAGTAAAAGTGAAATGAAATCAAGTATGAGAAAATTTCTTTTGGATTTATTAGTGGACCACAGTTCTTTATAAATCATCGACAAGTTTTGCCAGCTTAAGTCTGTCTGGCTTCTTCAGAACAAGAAATGGGTACACTAACATTAAATGCTAAAAAAAGAATGAAGTAACAACAGTAAAATTAAAATTGAAATGACACGTAACATCAAGAGTATGGAGCGTGGAGTCTTAGTCACTGTTTGTTGATAGCATTTTATAGTTTTTCACGAAGTTCTGCTAAACATAGTGAATTTATTAAGCTTTTCCAAATGTCTTTTAGTATCATGCTTTGAGATCGTCTCCTGTCCGGAGTACCACTGCAACTTCTTTAAAGTTTCTACATCTGAAATCTTCTTCAATGTACGGCATGGAGCTTTTGTCCCGATCGATGGAGTGGTTCGAAATCAAGAAATGATGGGCTAATCCTGAGGTATCTGTTCTGTTGTTGTTGACATCCCCTATATGTTCTTTTTTTCGGATTTCTAGGCTTCATGATGTTTAGCTTATATAATTCAGTCCACAGGAACATAGGATGTTATATACACCTGCGTACTTGTAGAAGGCGATGCTGTCCTTAGGAGATCTTAACATGTGTTGCATAGTTTGAATAGGTTTGAAGGCAATCCTAATGTTGAAAGACGTCATGATTTTTGCTTTTTTTGTTGAAACTGAGCCGACGTAAGGTATGACAATGGATGATGTATACTACATGACTGGAGGTTGTCGCTGTGGGTTGTTTCTATTGAGAATCTTTTGGATTATATTTTTTGGGTAACCATTTCTGACTAGAGTTTGAGATATGAGTAAGAGTTCATCAAGCAGATCTTTTTCTTCTGTGATGATTTGTTGCTCTATTTTTAAACATATGTATAATGCTAAGTTTTTGTGCATGATGGTGAGTAGATTGAAAGTGAAGATAGCGTCCAGTGTGTGTAGGTTTGCGGTAGATTGTGAGCTTGATTTGTCCATTCTCATAATAAATTTAATAACAAATAAATTCTTAATAAATTCTCTTAATAAGCTTAATAAATTCACTATGTTTAGCAGAACTCCACTTTGCGAAAAACTATAAAAAACGCAATCAACAAACAATGACTAAGACTCCACACTCCGTGCTCTTGATGTTACGCGTCATTTCAATTTTAATTTAACTATTGTTACTTCATTTTTTTTTAGCATTTAATATTAGTGTACCCATAACTTGTCCTGAAGAAGCCAGACAGACTTAAGCTGGCAAAACTTGTCGACGATTCAATGTGCCCCTCATAATCTAAATCCCATAATTCAGATAAATTCTTTATAACTCTTCTTTGCACCCTTTCCACAGCTTTTTTTTTCTCTTGGAACCCAGGAGATCAAATCTGAGCACAGTGTTATCAAGGCCTTGTAAAGAGGCAAAATGACATCTTTATCCTTTCATGTCAAGGTTTGCTTCAACACTAGCAATTATACTTGAGTGTTTGATTTGCAACTTTTGCTGTGCGACCTTAGAACTTCAAATTCCTAACCACCATCATGCAAACATTATTAGCTGCATCAGTTTCTTTCAGCTTATGCTAAGCTGAAATGGTTATATTAACACAGTTATAAACTTTTCAGCTTATAACGATGTTAATATAATAAGCCATTGGAAATCTTATGAAGCCAAAATGCATAAATTTACACTTGCTAACATTAAACTAACAGCCAGTTTGGTTTGCCCAAATTTCCAGTCTATTCAAATCATTCTGTAAGTGCTGGATATCAGTAGCATCCCTGATTTCAGTGCCTATCTCCGCACCATCAGCAAACAACTACACATCTCCTGTTAGACCCTTCCTAATATCATTAATGTACATCATCATCATCATCAACAACAACCATGGGTCCAATGCCCATAGGTGTCTACTGCACCTACAGATTGATGTAGGGATCGAACAATAATGGTACAAGGACTGAACTGTGGGCTATACCACTGGGCACTTTAAATCTGGCAGATTCACAACCACTGTATACCATTTTTTGATATCTGTTTGCCAATCATTTACTTATCCAAGTGGAGATTCCAATCCAATATTCTCCAGTTTATGCAACAGTCTCTTACGTGATATTCTATCAAATGCCTTAGCAAAATCCAACAGCATCATAGTGTATCCAACTTAGATACACTATGATTCAAAGACTTATTTGTAACATTGTTATAAAATGATCAAATTGATAAAACATGCCCTTTCTTTAAACCAATGCTATTCCTTCCAGAGCATAGCATATTCATCTACCCATTTCTGTATGCTAGTTCTTACCTGATAGGTTTGAGAGTTAGACATCAGTTTTTGCACCACCCTTGTACAATGGTGCATTCATACATTATTGTGGTATTGTTCCTGAGCTGAGACTCAAGTTATACAAATGTGTGAAAGGCATAGCCAATTAGACTAAACATTCCTTTAAGCATATGTGCTGACATCTGATCTGCCCCTATTGCCAAATTCTAATCCATGCAACAGCTCTTCATCTGCATTCTCATACTTTTCTAACTTTTCATCCGATGTAGTAGCAACATTGTGCACCATGTTACACACGTGTGGTTGATATATCTTAGCAAAGTGAGCACTCATGAAATGATCAGTCATTAGCTTCTGACACTAGAGTACCAACTGCATTCAATAAAGTTATTTTTCCACACACAACCTTTTGCTTGTGGCAGCATAACAATGAAATTCTTTTGGATTGCCTTTAGCCTGCACAGCCAATTTCTTTTGATAATCCAATTTAGCTTTCCCGACAATACTCGTTACTTTTCATGCTCTTTAATTTTGTGGTGAGAATTAAAAGGACTGAAATTATATTTACACATAATGTTGTCTACATTTTCTGAATTTTTAACATATGGAATAGCTATGATCTTATTAAATCTCTCTTTTTTTTAGATGTTTCACAGTTGTGAATTTTGTTACTCGTTTTCTGTTATTTTCTTTATTTATGAATGTAATCTGAATAATTTCATTTTGTTTTACATCCATCCATCAAGCAGAGTTGATGGATGTAGCTATTTTTAAGGGTGCTAAATACTGAATAGTTTTATGTATAGTAGTAAGAATCAAAGTGATAGTATTCAGTACACAGATAGTATTCAGCATTCAAGAACAGACGGTCTGAGGAAAAGCACATGACAAGCAGAAATGGAAATGCTGTTTTTTGACTATGTGAGGTCTACAAATTAGACTTGGTCAAAAATTATGCAGTAAAGAAAAATTATCTGCAAGTATATCATCTGCAAAATGGTATTCAAAGACTTATTTATTTAATCATATCATCATTAAGTATTAAATCATTTGTGAGAAAAATAAAATGAAAAATGGTGAAATAACTGCATGGTTTCAATCTATTTCAACAAGAAGTTGAATGCCTAAGTTAGTTACTTTTGATTATTTTTTTTCCTGATCCAGCCGTCAAAAACAACACCCCTTCAATTAACCGACTCTTGTATGTTAACCAACTTCTGGTAGAGCACCATGTAATTGTACTTCAATTATCCAAACTTGCTGTTCTGATAATTGAGGGTCGAAGTAAACAGTAAATTACTATATATTTTAAATACTCTGCATGACACAATAATCTTGATGCAAAGTTCAAATCATTATTCAAACAGGTTAATAATCTCTATACTTTTTTTTTTATAATAAATGAAAGATTAACTCAACATCAGCAGAAATGAAGACAGGCACCATCAGCATAAGAAGTATCAACAGAAAATAAATGGAAACAGCAGAAGAATAACAGAGAAACTGTCAATAAAACTGCTGTTACTTCAATAAAAAAAAGATGAAAAAATAGGCATGATTCTGCTAAACAATAACCTATAAGATGTTATATTTGAACAATGGTGATCAGGAAAAATGTACATGACAAACATGCATCTACTCTGCTTTCCTAACCAGCTAAAAATGAAAACAACAACAAAAAAAAATAAATAAATAAAATAAACATTCTGAAGTGAGGCCTATTCCCTACTAAATAATTTACATTTACAATATCCAAATCTTGATTTAATATCCAATCTAAATGTCAAGAAACTTGATATTGTTAGCATTCAAGAATGTGTGAGCAGAGCTAATCTAAGATACTATGGCCATTTAAATAAAATGGGTGAGGAAAGGTTAACAGAACAGGCAAAACAGGTGTTTGATGTCAAGATGGGTAAGAAAGAGACCCATGGGAAGACCAAATTCTAGGTGGACTGATTTAATCAGAAGTGCCTTAAGAAGCATGAAATATTAGATACAACACTATTGGAGTGCTGGCAAGTAAGACTAATTTGGAGGAAATTTGTTGACAGGAGATTGATAGTATTGTAAACTTAATCATGCAGTGCTGTCATAGTACTCTGAACACACCCCTTGAGGGTACATATCAGGAAATTGATGATGATATCCAAATCTCATTCTGCTTTTACATTCATGTTTGCTGGGGGGAAAATGCTGAATTTTTTTTTTTGTTTGTTTGTTATTTTTATAAAGAAATTAATAACCAAATAATTATTTTGGTTTCCTGACTTTATAATTATATGTATGTTTTTCTGTTACATTACCACAAGAGTGTAAGGTATATTCTGATTATTATGAATAAAAAAAGTTTCTTTCATCAAACACCACCTGGGAAAATATTACTTCAAAATTATCAAACATACATACAAAATTAAATATTCATACGCATAAAAAACATCACAGCTTTTACAATCACATTATAAAGATAGTCAGAATTTGTCAATGAGACAAATAACTTACTGACTGTGTCCTGAGTGAAGCAATGATGGCAGAAAGTGCACTTTCCCAGACTTCATCTAAGTATATTCTATTTACAAGACCATCAGCAGTATTTAAAATATGATCTTCAACAACGAAGAATCTGAAATGGAACAAGAAATATCATCTGTTGATTTAGTGATGTGTTTTAAGTTTCTTTTCCTATAATTTCAAAAAGAAAACTCATTTACTTAGCAAATAAGTCCATACCCCTATAGTAATTCTGAAGAAATTAGAATGCCTAAATGTATGGCTGCACAAGTTTTAATGGAAATGGATAAATTTAATGAAGGGGGATAAACTTCTGACTAATCACCACCTCCTGTGGCAATCACTCCCCAAGGAGATTTAGAAAATGATGTTAGCAAAAGAACCTCAAGAGAAATCAAATAATCTCACATCTAACTTTTCTAGAATAACCTTAAGCTTGAAATAACATTTCAAGCACAATTTAAAAAAAGTCAAACATATGATAATAAATAAAATAAAACTCAAGTTTTCTCACCAAATATAATCAAAGATGTTAAAGATTTACAGTGTCATAATAGTATTTTAGAGGCTGAAAGTAATCATTTATATAATTGCTTACATATAAAGTGTATAATCATCTCTCTCTCTCTCTCTCTCATGTGGTTAGGCATTTGGATTAGAAATTTAATTCCTTTTAAGAGAAATCCTTGTGATGCTTTCTGGTTGATAATAAATTTAAACAGGAAAGAAATAAAAATCAGGAGGAGGGAGATATCATTCTAACATTCAGCGATTTGAGTCCACTATGGACTAAACTTTTCTGTCTCAATCATCAACAGCCAAGTTATTTAGATTTCTGTAGATTTTATCAACTTCTTTTTATTGGTATTCTTGGAGGAATCTTTCCTTTTACTTAGCCATTTTTTTGAGAAGATGCCATCCAGATGCTTGTCACTCTATATGCACTGAAACTGGCATCATTGCTCCAACGCATATACCGTATTTGACGGCATATAAGATGCACATTTTTTCTTTGGAAATAGGTCTGAAAAACAGGGTGCATCTTATATGCTGATACTCACAGAACAGAAGATGTTAAAAATCACCTCAAGGAATTGAAAACTCAGCTGTAATTCCAGATCTAACTAGTCAGCTTCAACCTTTAGATGTCTGTATTAATAAATTTAAGGGATTCATGAAGGACAAGTAGAACAGCTGGATACAGTCTTCAGATTTTGAGATTATGCCACCAAGAAGAAGGAAGAGGCCTAGCATTTTGCAAGTTTGTGAGTGGGTCAAAACTTCATGGGATGCTGTGAAAACTGAGACAGTGGTTAAATCATTTAAGAAGTGTGGCATTAGTAATGCACTGGATGGTACAGAGGACAATTTGTTATATGAGGACTCAGATTATGATTTAGAAGAGGTTTCAAGTGTCTCTTCATTTAGCTCTGGAGATGAATTTCTGGGTTTTGACAAAGAAGATTAAAAGGTGGGTATTCTTTCCTAGTTAATCTTTCTTTTAGATTAGGTATTTGTTGAAAGTAAACCTACTTATTACTTTATATTTGAAATACTGTAAATTCATTATAATATTTAGTGATAAAGTTTTTTTCCTAAAAAATGTGTACAAAAAAAGGGGCGTGTCTTATACGTTGGCAAATACGGTAATTAATGAGCGTTTTCTGGTGACTTGTTTTTAACTACTAATTGTGAAGTTCTGATAATATATGTGATGTGTAATCAATTTTGTTTTTATAAGTTTTGGTGCAACTTATAAAACTTTTTGGGTCACTTTTTTTTTTTTTTTTTTTATTAACCCTGTTATGTTTAGAAACATGTGGTTTCAATACTGAAAAAATAAATAAAATAAAAATGTTTCTGCACAGTACATGACTTTACTGTGAAACTTGAAGCAAATATGCAAGAATATCACTAATACCAGAATGCTGAATGGACATAAAAAGTATGTGAGATCATTCATGACCCTCTTTTCTGGTATTAGTAATATACCAAAAATGGCAGAGTGTTGGTTAAAATTCTTAGAACCTTCATCAAATGTTATATGTATCTGGTTATTGTGCAGAACATTCACTTTTTTTTTTTGTTTTACATTGTTTTTTTTTTTTTTTTTTTATTAACCCAGTTATGTTTAGAAACATGTGATCTCAATACTGAAGAGAAAAAAAAAAAAAAATAAATAAATAAAATAAAAATGTTTCTGCACAAGAATATCTCTGTACATGACTTTACTTGAAGCAAACATGTATATATGTTTCAATAAATGCCTTGGCAAGCATTTATTGAAACATTACAATTAATAGCTATTTGAAGGTAAATTTTGCAGTTTGAATATTTGCTATTTGTACAAGATTATCAGCTCTATTGTCCATTAGTTTAAGACATCTCTGCAAATTAGTAAATGCATATCTTTTCTTTCAGACAGTTGAATAAAAAACATCACTCATAAGCTTCACACTGAATGGTAACATCATGGAGCCTGATGAAACCATTTTCATAAGCGAGTAGAATATAAGGCATTTTGAGTGGAATGTCAAAAAATCAATATGAACAATTTAGATTTATAAATACATACTTGAAACAAAAGTAATAAACGAAGAATTAAGAGGGGAAAAAAAAGTGGGTATGAAAATGGACAAAAGCACCTACTGCATCAAGAATAGCAATCTATGCACACAAAACATGAGACAAAAACATTAATCACAGCAACTTTGGAGAGTCAAAGGACTTGTTAAGGGGGTTGTCTTTTTTTAGTCATTCATGCTTAAATGTTACCATGTTTGCATCTTTGAATACATTAATCAAAGATGCAATTACATCTAACAGTAGCCCATTCAAAAAAAGGAATATACACGAGGTTGCTTTAATAAAATTCAACTGTTACTGTACAAATATTTTGGTTTGTATATTGTATATACATCTTCAGTGCAGACAGCAATGGAATATTGAAATACAATACATTGAAAGTACATGCTATAAACAAAAATCATCTTATCACATGTAGTCACGAGGATGCCAGATTGTAAATTATTAATCCTAAAAAGCACACACATCATAATCAGCCATTACTAATCCAGTGCTGGATGAAAGCCTTCCCAAAACGACTCCAAGACTGTCTGTTAACAGCTTTTGTTTCTCCAGCTGCTCCTGCAAATTTGATTCATCAATTCATCATGATTTTGGTTGGGGCTGTGGTTGTTTTTCCTCTTGTGAAACTCAATCCAGTATTTTGTCAACCATTGCTCATCTTCGAGCAATGTGTCCAGCCTACTGCCACTTCATGTGTTTCACTATTTATAGTGTAAGAGACTAATTTCATATTCAAGTATTCCAAACATCTTTCCATACTATAGTGTGTTAATCTTAGTTTTTGAGTTTCCTGTACACTGATTTTTTTCTTTTTTATTGTAGCCATATGTCAATATAAGGAGAATGCACTGTTTCAAAATATTTTTTTCTTTTAGGCAAAGTGGTAACATGCTTTTGAATAGTGAATAAATAACGTTGAAATTTTCCATATGATTTCTAGCTAAGAACAGCACTGTTCATCTTTTGACTTCTTCATTGCTGATCTACTGATATCAGTTATCTTATGTGTAATGATTCCCTTGTTCAATTTCATCAACACTTATTTTTATATTTCTGGATGCAAATAATTATCAAACCTAATTTAAGTCTTCTTTACAATTAAGCCAGCTATTTTGTTAGCAGTCTGGAGTTTTCACAGACATGAGTGGGTAGCTCACTTGGACTTGAAGTAAAGATAACTATGTCATATGCGATGTGCAAATGCAAACATCTCCCACTGACCTACACATATTTCCTTCCCAATTAAGTTTGGATATTTTTCCGAATATGCTGCAAATGATTTTGAAGATAACACCTTGTTTTTTACCTCGCTCTATTTCCACAGTGGAAATGTTTCCGTTAAAATGAATTGTTGCTGTTGCATTGGTGTATGATGATGATTGGATGGTCCTTGCATATGGCTCCTTTTATTTTGTAGCAATTTAAGAACTGCACAAGTTTTTGCGAAATCAAAGGCTTTCTTGTAATCAGTATAACAAAGTCATAATGGGAATTTGGTATTCACTGCACTATTTAATAACCTGTTGTATAACTTAAATATAGTCCACTATGCTGAAGCCATTTCAAAAGCCTGCCTGTGCAAGCTATGAAAGGTCTACAAGTTGCACAAACTGAGCCAAGTTTTATAAATACTTAGACCGACCGTCCTTCAAATCTTCCACTTCACCTTTTTTTTGTGTGTGTATAAGAATAAGGATAGCTTTTTTTATGCTCTCTGTACATGATTTTTCTTCAGACGGAGGGTAAAAAGTTTGGCCATGATGCTGTAGATTGTTTCCCTATCTGCTTCTAGAAGTTCAATTATTATTATTATTATTGTTATGCAACACCTCCAGGGAGTCCAAGGACTCATCGTGGGAGGATACACTACTCTATTTCGCTAAATAAATCTCATCCTCTCCACTACTACTTAATTCTCCAACTACGACACTACTATCGCCCATCATCACCAACAACAGTATTTTTTGTCTGTAAATTGCATGTGTTCTGAAGGCCGATTTGTCTGTATTTATGACTATATAAAATCTCTCATGATATGCAACTTATCATGTTTGCCTTTACATATTTTTCTAAGGCGAATGCACTTAAAGAATGTCAAATTTTGTCTGTAATAATCTTATATTTGTAATAAATTAACCATGAGCCTTTGTTAACCCTTCAACTGCTGATTTTATATTCTACTGACATTATCCCATGTGCTGAATTAATTTTGCATAAAATTTATAAATAAAATCAATTAAAATTCATACTGAAGTAAGAAGTCTGACTTCTTACATTCTTACTTCTTAAGAATGTAAGAAGCATCATACATTCTTGATATACACTTGTTCACTCGCAAAAATGGCAATAATAGTCATCATCATCATCCGTATCAAGGATTTAGGCCTGTTCCGGCCTTAGAAGTCATCGTTGAATCGTTTAAGAGGACGTCCTGGTTTTCTTTTTCCTAATGGCTTGTACTTTAAAGCTTGTTTTGGTAATCTTTCTGTTTTCATTCTTTGAACGTGTTCCGTCCATTTATGTTTATATTTTTTAATTTTTTCTATTACTGGTTCTTGGTTTAATTCTTTCATAATATCTTCTTTTCTTTTGTGATCAAATAGTGTATACTTTGCAGTTTTTCTCATAAACTTCATTTCTGCTGTTGTTAATCTTTGTTTGTCTTTTTGTTTTATTGTCAGATTTCGCTTCTATACATTAAGACCGGTAAGGCTAATGTATTGTATACTTTTAGCCTGGTTTGTTTTTGAACTAGGTTTGGTTTAAATATAGAGTTAATTACACCTGTTATTTTTAAATATTTTGCAATTTTTACGTTTATATCTTTTTCATTTTCATATGTGATCATACATCCTAGGTAGTTAAATGAATTCACCTGTTCTAAGATCTTGTTATCTATTACTATTTTAGTTCTTGCTGGATCTTGTCCTTTAAAGGCCATAGTTTTTGATTTTTCTGTTGATATTATCATACCATAATCTTTGGATATCTCATTTAGATTTAAAATAGTTATCTTCAGAATTTGTAATTATTATTTGGTCATCTGCAAAGAGGAGAGTGTTTAAGTTAACTGTAGGTGAAAGTTTAATTCCTTGGTGTAAATTTTTATTCCATTTTATTATTATTTCATTTAAGTAGATATTAAAAAGAGTTGCTGAGAGGGGACATCCCTGTTGGACCCCTTGGTTTATCTCTCTTGTATATGATAGCTCATGATTTAATCTTATTTGTATTTGATTATTTTCATATATACTTGTGATAGCTTTTAGGATATTATTTGGTATTTGTCTTTCTTTTAATATGTTAAATAATGTTTCTTTTAACTTTGTCAAATGCTTTTTCAAAGTCAATAAATGCAATATGTGTTTTCAAATTATATTCTCTTCTTTTCTCTACTATTAATTTTAGGCAAAAGGCTGGGTTTATACATGATCGTCGTTTTCTAAATCCATTCTGTACCTCTAGAATAAAGTTTTCGGAATATTTCATTTGTTTGTTATTTAAGATTCTGCTATATTTTGTAACAGGAATTTAGTATACTGATACCTCTATAATTTTTAGGGTCATCTCTATTACCTTTCTTAAAGACAGGAATCACAATTGCTTTTTTCCATTCTATTGGGGGATACCAGTTGAGTAAATTTTATTTAAAAATAGTAAGTCTTTTTTTGAATCTTGTTCCTGCGTATTTATATAGTTCTGAACCTAGCTTATCTTCTCCAGTTGATTTTCCGTTTCTTGTTTCTTTCAGGCTGATTTCTAATTCTTCTTCTGTTATTTCCTTTTCATTTTCGTTAATTGTTTGCCAGTTGTCTTTTTTAAAATATTTGTCTGTCCACAGTTCTGTGTAGTAATTTAGAAATTCTTATTTTAATTCAGTGTTTAATTTTATGTTTTCTTTGGTATCTGCATTTAGGTGTTTCAAAATCTTATATACACATTGGGTCTTATTTTATATAAATCATATTCTAAATTAGAAACAAATTTATTCCATGATTCTCTATGTCTTTTTCTGACTTCTCTTTTAGCTATGGCTCTTATTCTTTTATATTCTATTTCATCTTCTAATCTTTTACTGCTTAACCATTTGTGATAGGCTTCTTTTTTCTTTTTAATTATTTCTTTGATTATCCCAGATCTTCAGTTTTTTTTCTTTTATTGAATTTTTTGGTCTTTCCTAAGCTTTCATTTGCTGCTGCATTTAGTATCGTTTTTATATTAAGCCATTCTATTTCTATTTCTTCATTTTGTTTTATTTTATCTAGATATTGGTTAATTCTTTGTTCATATAGCCATTGTACATTTGTGTCATTCAATAGTCTAGTTTTATAAACAAATGTTTCAATTTTTTCTTTCTGTTCTTGTTACTTGTAGCCATTTAGGTGGTAATATTAATTTTATTTTAACAAGGAAGTGGTCACTGCTTATTTCATATCCTCTGTGAACTCTAACATCTAGTGAAAATTTTGATGTCTTTTCATTTAATATGAAGTAATCTAATATTGATTTCCATCCTCTTGTTGCCCAAGTATATTTATGTATGTCTTTATGTTTATAGAAGGAATTCATTATTTTTAGGTTATTATAAACTAAAAAGTCAATCAATTTTTTACCATTTCTGTTTAGAATGTGTTCTCCATGTATTCCTATATTATTATTAGTTTTTATGTTTCCAATTCTTGCATTTAAGTCTCCTGCTAAAATTATGTAATCATTTTTATTTATTTTATTATATATGTTTTGTAGCTGATTATAAAAATCAATATTATCCTGTTCTCTTCCTTCTTCTGGGGCATATAAACCAATTATTGTTAAATAGCCTCTATCTATTTTTATTCTAGCTTCTATTATTCTTTCATTCCATAATTTATAATGTTTTAACTGTTTTGAAAGGGAGTTATGTATCCATATCATGACTCCTGCTTGTGCTCTTTGGTCTCTGTCGACTCCACTGTATATCACATTAAAATTTTCAGTTCTCATAGTTCCTTTTAATTTCTTTTTTGTTTCAGTGATTACTGCTATTTTAAAATTTCTTTCATTTAGTAACTGGTCTAATTCTATTTCTTTATATGCTATTCCTCTTACGTTCCAGTTTGCTATGTGTATTATATTTTGTCATTTCCATTTTCGTTTTCCCTTTTCCATTCCAGGGTCGTTTCCATAGATTCAATCCGATTATCTTTTTCTGTCAGCTTACAAGTAGGATTATGTTCTCCATGTCAGGGGACTAACCTGACGATGGAATAGTTCAGTGGTAGGGCTGCTACCTTAAGGCTTCTGAATTAGCCTTCTTCCGAATTTAAACCCATAGGAGGAATAGGGTATAATGAAGGGGAAAGAGTAGATTATAGAAGAAATATAGTAAGGTTTATAGAGAGGGCAGAGTTGTAAGGCCAGAAATGAAAAGGCCTCATGGCCCTCGAGTACTCTAATAGCATAAGGGTCATAAAGTAAGAAGAGTTGGCTGATAAGGCCTTATAGGAAAAATTAAAGTAAGTGGATCTTCCTCAAAGTAGAAGAAGGAGAGGATAGATCCAGCTAGGGGTCCATGGGAGTGCCTCTTCCCTTACAATCAAGATGATTGTCCCCTTATGGCCCTGTTGATCCACGAGTCCTTATTCAGTATGTTCGGACCACCCCACCATATATATATACACACACACACACACACACACACACACACACACGGTGGGCTCCCCTATCCGCCACCCAGGGGACGTGCTCTCTAGAGGTTACAGGGTCCCCTGAGAGGGCAATAATAGTGTTTTATAAAATTTGCATAATCAAGAGATGTCCACTTGTTTATGCAAATTACACACATTAATTTATGTAGAATCAACAGGATCTTCTTCATCTAAAGTACACAATTCACTTAACTCGGACAATTCTTCTCACGACTCATTTGTTGTTAACAATTCATCAATTTGATCATCAGTAAGATAATGGGGAATATTTACTGGTAGATGCCATATTGTGACATCCCGGAAATCCCCGCAGTCATGTGGTTTATGCATCGTGCTGCATATTATTATTCGTGACACCTTCAAGGAACGCCATAGGCGCCAGAGCCCCCACCCCTTAGTATATATATATACAATTAAAAAAGTTAGGAAAGATTAGCCGATTTATAAAGTACTATCTCCCACAAAGGGAATAGACGTAACCCATCGGATCTGTTTAAGTCAGGAGAGTGAAGTAAAGTTTCATGTTTCTTTATAAAGCCATTCCATAAGGAACCAACTTTTGTAAAGGACTCTTATCTTGTTCCAATGAACTCCATGTCTAGTGGCATGTTCTGCAAGTCCAGACTGTTTTTTTTTCCTAACTTTTTTAACTGTGTATGTATATATATATATATATAATTTTTTTTTTTTTAATAAGTTAGGAAATTTATTGATCTTTTTTTAGTTATCTTGCATTAGCTACTTAGGTGGCACCTTTTGGAATTGTCAGTTATTGTTTAATTAGCTTTATACATGTACTGAAGATACCTGTGATACTCAGGCGAAATTTCTGCTAATAAATAATATTTTACACGAGTTAATTTCGTTATTATAATTTTAATTATTATAATTGATATTGAAAATTGATATTGAAATAAGCTTACTCAAGGCACGTGTTATTGTCAGTTGGTATGTATATACGACTGGCAGGATAATCTAGATTGTGATTTAGCTTTAAGGGAATAAATTAGAACTAAGTTTAAATTAGGAAGAATTGAAAATAACAAAGAATTGTAATAAACTGTATGTTAATATGAATCAAACTGTAAAGATTCTCTTTGATTTAATTAAATGGTTTATGAACAACAAACTGGATTTATTCTGTCAAAGCACTATCTCGAAAATTTGGAACCTGCATAAGTCAAGTTAAAGTGTAATCAAGCCATGACTAATTAAACGTAAGGATTAACATAAGCAGGGAATGTTAACAATATCTGCTTTATCTTTAGTTTAAAATCTTATATGGTACTCAATACATAGTCTAACTGGTGCAGTCGTAAAACAAATAAATTTGTTAGACTATAGAGCATAGGTTCCCAACTTTTTCGGGCCACTGCCCACTTTGCAAGACACAAATTTTGTAATGCCCCCTCTATTATACACACATATATACATGCTCTATTTTCTCATTGACATAGAAAATTGAGATCTATTTCTATCTGACACGGTAAATTTTCAAATGATTAAATAATTGAAATAGATAATCGATAAAAAAAATTGATCGTGTAAGACGGCATAAGATGAATTAAAATGCAATATTTAAATTTTAAATGATTATCTAATCGCAAAATCACGAACGTAATTAATTTTTAAATATATATTATTAATTTCTTCTAGAAATTAATAATATAATAATATAAGAAGGCTTCAGCGCTCACTGGGAGGCGATACCGCCCACTTTGGGAACCTATGCTATAGAGCATAAGAAATAAGATCTAGTAGAAATAAATACATTGCAGAAGTCAACCATATTGACAAATTTTTTAAATTTTTAAAAAGAATAAAGACAAAGCAGGGTAATAGAAATACAGAACATAAATATAAGAATACATGATAGAATTATAACAACTATCCTCTGATGTGCAGCTTTCCATTTGGTATGCTTTAGAAGCCTACTTAATATCTTTCAGAAGAGTTTGTGGCAGTTATTCTTCAGTTATTTTTCATCTTTTTTTTTATTGTAGTTAGTCACCCTGATATAATATGGAGTTTTTTTTTTTTTTTTTTTTTAAATGTTGCTCCCACCCAAGAAAGGCTTCTATCAATCTATAGTACATTTGTACCATGGGTGGACTAAGGATATTTTTTGCTATTTTCAATAATTATTAACATATTTTTGTATAGTCCAGAATCCTGGAACTTTTTCAAGCCACTTGGAGCCTCCAATAAGCAGGGCAATTATCTCATATCAGGTGATGAAGTTCATCTACAACCTGAAGATGATCACAAGCATCCATGCTCATAGTGGGATTCAAATGTGCAGCCTGTTGGTCGGAGAGTGCATAAGATATCTTGTTTCCTTAGAAATTTTGTCTTGTTTGTGTTTTATGATACTAACTATTTCAAGTGAGCATTGCAAAAGGTTCTGGATAACAATATCACCAACTATATTATGATTTTTAAATCTGTTGTTTAATTCAAGTTGAAATTAAAAAAAAAAAAAAATATATATATATATATATATATTGAGTTTGTGCACATTTATGTTTTGAGGATTTCTTGTTTCTTTTAAACAGCTTGAATCTTACTGCATACCATAAAATGGTCGCTTTCAATGTTGAAGGTGATGAATGTTTTTTCTGCTACTAAGGTTAAAGTCAGTTCTGTCAATTTGGACATTTCTGTGTCCACTTTGTATATGATTTTTTCTTGGAAAAAAAAATGCAGAGGTTCACGTTTTAAAATTCTTAGTCTTACTCCTTTATAATCTCTTGTGCAAATTTGAAATTTTTCTTACAAACTTTTATCTGATTTTTGTGTACTAATTCTGGCATTAAAGTCCTTCCACAACAATTTGGAAATTATTTTTTCCTTGTTGTGAAGTTGTGAAACATCAGGATAGAAGTCTTCAATTTCTTTATCATAGACTTCAATGATACTGAGTTGATCTTTTTTTAAGATCTGGACAACACTTGTTATATGAGCAGATATACTGTTAAGTTCTATTATTCCATTCTTTGATTCTTTGTTGATCATGAACTTGTCTCTATTGATTTCTTCCTTATCTTGGCCACTATAACATTTTTTTTTTAAACTGCGTTTTTTCACCATTATGTCTAATTCCCCATTATAGTTGCTTTAAATCTTCTGTTAGTTCTCTTCTATTCTAACAATGTTCCATTTTGCCAGCTTTAATTCTTCTGTTCTTCACTGCTGGAAGCAGTACAGTTTAAAATTCCAAGGTCTAGTTGCCAATGGCAGCATGTTTTATTTCTATCCAATTCATCATGGAAGTTCGGACCTTGATTCACTGCACTGGCCCACTGCAGATTGACAATTTCACATGAGATAGCTATGTTCCAAAAGCATTGGTTGCTGACTCTTTATTATGTTCAGAGCTGTCCACATATTCAACAAAGAGTAGTCATGATTTTCCCATATCCACCATCTGGGGATGTGCTCAGTAGCTAGTGGAAGCCCCCATATAGATAGATAGACACATAACCACACACACACACACACACACACATATATATATATATAGAGAGAGAGAGAGAGAGAGAGATAGATAGACACATAACCACACACACACACACACACATATATATATATATATAGAGAGAGAGAGAGACAAACACAACCGTGTGTGTGTGTGTGGCACGCCTGTTAGAACAACTTGAAAAAATACGTTTTTTATGTGTCAATTATGTGTGGAAATTTTTACCTGTAATTTCCAGTTTGTTTAGATACTTCAATGTTTATTACTATTCTTTTCCTTTATGAATACCTGAGGAAGGCTGTTATAAGCCAAAACTAGTAGTATTATTCTCATTAAAATCTTTATAAGTTATCTTGGTTTTTTCAAGTCATTAACTCTATATTTTTTAAAATGTATCACAACAACTGAGTAAAAGCCGATATGTGTGTGTCTATATATATACATATATAGACAGACAGACACACACACACACACACACACACACACACATATACTGGGGGGGGCTACACCCCTGGCACCTACAGCACCCAACCCCCCCGTATTCCGGACTGGTAAGCCGGTTCTCCTTGAATTCTGGTGACTCGAATTTTGAAGAAGTGAAAGGGGGTTCTGCCCCCTTTCACAACTGAAGTGCTAGGAAAAAAATTTAATATTACAAAGAAAAACATTAAAAATCGGGGACACAGATATAGAAAATGCAATAAAAAAATAGCATACAAATAAAATAAAGTTTAGAAGACATATTGCTAAAGTAGCCCATAAGATTGCATGGCTATTGAAGAACAAATTAACAAGTAAAAGATAAGGAAGTTGTTATTCCTCTTTATAAGGCCTTGATATTTCTACATCTGGATTATTATGCTGCACTTTTTATATACTAATACCAGAAGTATCTAGGAATAAGGAGGAGGAGGAGGAGTTTTTGGCATTGGTTAGTGCTACCTTGCCAAAAGTTATAAGCATTAGTAAGAATTTGCTAATGCGTAGCAAAGTCTCACTGATGATGTAGTTATAGGGACAGAATGTGAAGAGTTTATTATTTTCAGGGAAGATAGAGTTCTTGATAGCAGATGAATTGCAGCCAAAAAGAATAGGACATAGGTGGGAGAGTGGCTGTTTATTTGAAGCAGTCTGGTGTGAGATTAAGGCCAGTAAGACAAAATATACAGTTAGTTTTGCTATAGACCAGGGAGTTGAATGGATGATCTGCAAGACATGCATCGGCAAATTTGTACAATGTGTACAAGTCAAGTCATTATTATGGGAGACTTCAACTATGGAGATATAGGCTAGAAGAAAGAAAGATTACATGGCAGGAAGGAAATGGAATTTATACACCTACTGAGAGATAATTGCTTGGGTGGCATGTGATGGAGGGGAATAGCGGTGTGAGAGTACTGGACCAGGTCATAGGATCAGAAGGGTTATCCATAACCAAGGTGACCACATTACCTCTGAGTGGTGAAAGTGACCATGCAGTCTTGACTTCAGAGATTGTAAAACATGAGGAATATTCAGTCAAGAAGGGATATATGTGGAACTACAAAGCAGGTGATTATGACAAGCATAGGAAGAAGATTAAATCTGTGCAATGCCATAAAATAGCATGGTAAGGATGTTAGTAGTGCACGGGAGATAGCTAAGGGTCATCTAGAATAAGCAATATTAAACTGTATAGGTAAGGAGGGTTAATCAGGTAGGAGTTAGATGGATGAGTAATATCATTAAGCATGAGCTGCAGAAGAAGAAAATGCTGTGGAGGGTATATAAAAAGAAAGGTGACCAGCAACACATGAACAGGCCAAGGCTCAGGCAAGAAAGGTGACTAGCATGGCAAGGAAAGCAAAATCAGATTATGAGAAGAATCTAGCCGAGCAGGATAAAGAAAATCCCTAAGAGTTCTTTTGTTATGTGGCAAGTAAGAGGTAGAATGACTATGGAATATTAACCTTGATGAGTTATGATGTGGAAAGAGAACAAAATAATTCCCTTTCCTAAGGGAGGTTCCAAGACTGGGACTGAACCTCCTTAAGTTTATAGTTTGGGTTTTCCATGATGAGCCTTCAAACTCTATGGAGCCATACAATAATAACAACAAAGAAAGAGATACAGCATAAATCAACATAATACAAGAGTAACTATGGATAGAACATTACAAACCAATCAATATAACAGGCGTGGTGGTAAAAGTACTGGAAAAATTGATCAAAAAGAGAATTCAAGAATGTGTGGATAAAAATATGATACTGTATGAGGGGCAACATGGTTTTGTGAAGGGTCAGTCATGCCTTACTATCTTTTAATAATAGAATAACAGCAGAGTTGGATAAAGGAAATGGCAATACTATAATTCTGAATTTCGCAAAGGCATCTGACAGAGTACCACATGGAACTCTCTTATGCAAATTAGAACAAATGGGGATCAATATGACACTAGTTAAGTGGATAAGAGGATGGGTGCTAAGGAGAGATATCAAAAAGTGGTATATGGAGCAGCAGAATCAAGGCAAAAAGAGGTGACTAGTGGTGTGACATAAGGTTTAATGCTGGGCCCATTGCTGTTTAATTTGTACATAAATGATATAGGAAATAACGTGAAAGGAAATATTCAGTTGTTTGCTGATGATGCAAAATTAGGTAGAATAACAGTTAATCAAGACGATGTGGAGAGCTTTGCAGGATGATTTAAATAGGCTGTCAGCATGGGCAAAAAATAATGGGTATCAGTTCAATGTGGAAAAGTCTAAAGTTATGCATTTTGGGATAGACAGATTACAAGCTGTGTATCACAATGATGGCAATGTACTCTATGAAATAGAGAAAGCTAGAGATTTAGGAGTACTGGGAGACAGGGTTCAAGTTTAGAGGACACACTGCTAAGGTTCTAAAGTAGCCCATAAAATTATTTGGCTATTGAAGAACACATTAACAAGTAGAGATAAGGAAGTTATTCTCCTTATTAAGGCCTTGATATGTCCATAATTGGATTATGCTCAAGTCTGGTCACCTGGGTTTCTTGGGGATGTGGAAGTGGTGGAGAAGATTTGGAGACTAGTGACTGAGATAGTGAGTGGTCTGTGGAATATTCCCTAGGAAGATAGGTTGAGGTTGTGTGTATTGCAGAAGTTGGTTGACAGGAGAAAAACAGCGGACATGATAGTAACATTTAAGTTGCTTAAAGGGCTTTATAGGATTGATGCAGGGGAAATGATTCAGCACGTGGCTGGAGAGGCCAGAACAAAGGATCATCCCTGGAATTTTATAAAGGTGTGGTTAGTAGGGGTGTGAGGACCAGATTTTTTGCCTGGAGAGTTCTGAATGAGTGGAATAGGTTGCCAGAGTCAGTTGTGAGTACTTTGTTTATGGGTTCAAGGAGAGGTATGATAGATTGTGTAGATAGTTCGGGTCACCTGCGATGGGCCTTTGGACTCCATGGAGGAGCCTATACAATAATAATGGAGAAAGAGATACAGCATAAATAACATAATACAAGAGAAACTATGGATAGAACATAAGAATTTTTGGTACTCAAATTCAATTATAGAAGATAATAATGAAGAAATCAGACCTGAAAGAACTAAAAGCTCTGGAAATATGGTGAAGAATATTTACAATACAGATTCTTCAAATCGATAATTAACTGTTGGAGGAAATGTGATGTGCCATGAGTCAATAGCTAAAGTTGTATCTATATTTAAGAAACAAGACAGAGATGATTGTGGAAATTACAGAGGAATAAGTTTAATAAATACAGGTAACAAAATTTACAGTAAAATCATGAATAAAACTAGAAATACTGCAAATAATCTACTCTCAGAAGAAACAAATGATTTCTGACATGAAAGATCATGTATAGACAATATTTATGTTTTAAAACAAATTATTTAAAAAAAAAAAAAAGACAATTTAATTTACAGATTCATCTGGCCTTTATAGATTATGAGAGAGAGCTTTTGACAAAATGTACAGAGAAGAATTATGGAATATAATGAAAAAAGGATATCCATTACATTTGGTACAAGCTATACAAAGTTTATATAAAGATACAAAAATGCAGTTGCAATTAGGTAATAAATTAACAGAAAAGACTGAAATTAATCAAGGTGTTAGACAGGGATGTAGCTTATCTCCAGCTCTATTCTATATATACACACACACACACACACACACACACACACACACACACACACACACACACACACACACACACACATTATTAAAATATGGAAAAGAACAATAAAACAAGGTATCCAGTTAACCAGATGAACTGTTATCAATATAATGCTGTATGCAGATGATCAGATTATATTACAAAACAATGAAGATGACCTTCAAAAATCAGTTTATGAATTAAACAAAATAAGTGAACAATACAATTTAAAAATTTCACAAAAGAAAACAAAAGTCATGACATTTAAAGGTCAGGATTGTGCTAGACAAAATAGTTATAAAAATAAAATAATAGAACAGATGACAGTTTAATTATTTAAGCTGCATAATAACATATCTAAAAGATATTTCAGAAAAATCTGTGGAACAATTAAATAACACTGAATAATAAAAGATGAGAAACTCAACTAAAATTTTATACAGTAATGACAACTCCCACTCGATTATATAGTTCAGAAACATTTACTGTTAAAAAGAAAGATAAAAGTAAAATACAAGCTGAAGAAATGAGATTTTTAAGAGCAATTAAACGATGCAAAAATTGGACCAGATAAAAAATTAAGACATAACAAGAGAGCTAGATATTTCCAATAAATGAAAAGATCAATATAGAGAAAAATGGAAAGAGCATCTATGTCTATTTAGGATGAAAAGATATCAGCTATGAAAAGAGGTGGATAGATATAGACTTAAAGTGTGTGTGTAGGGGGGGGGGGGGAGACCAGGTGTAAGATGGAAAGTGCAGTGAAGCTAGAAGAGGGAAATGCCTAATCCTTGAAAAGAAGGAGTAGAGATAGAGATATCGTAAAAATGAAACTGATAGAAAAAGAAGAGTTGTGAATGATCCCCTAAGGGGGAAAAAAAGCTATTTCTTGTGAATTCCTTACCTGTTCAAGTTGAGAAGGTGGCATATCTTCACTGTTGTAATTTTTAATTTAATACTGGACAAAGCTATTTTCTGTGTTTACAGAGCTGGACTGTCAAGTAAAAATGTAGAAAAGCTCCAAAATAGTTTTTTTTTTTTTCAGTGCTGAAGAGTTGAATGTTATGAGATAAGCTATTCAAGTTTTTAATGTCTGTTTGAAACAGAAACACAATATGATAATAGTGAAGCAGTTAAAGACATGGGTAAGAGTTGACATTTTATAAGATTGTGTGCAAGGAAATCTGTTGCTGCTATATCCATCCCCTTAGAGATCATCAATTAGTTCAAAATACTTGATTAATTTGTAAGACAGGGGTCTTCAACACATGGCCCGCCAGCCATTTTGAAAAAATAACTACTTAACATTAAGATGCAATTAAATAAAAAATAATTTCAATAAAGCCTGCGGGCCACTAAGCTATACTGCGGTATTTAGAATTGTAAGATGCTTTCCAGATTCACAAGGAACGCTGTGCATTTGATACTTTACATAAAATCCTATAAAAATAAATATTAAATAGACATGCTTCTTCAGCAATCTACCAGCCAAGAGGTACTTAAGTACTAGTACTAACGTTGCAGGTAGATGGCTGAAGCAGTAGTTCGTTGGAGTGCGCTGTCTAGTGCCTTCCAGATACATCTCAAAGGTTCCCGATACTTCATTATTTTCAGATAAATACAAGAGGATCTCATCCACAGTCAGTCAGTGGTGAACAGTGTGATAATCGTGTATAAGTGCACGCAGGTTTGTCGTGTCAGCCATAGCCTATTGTGGTTTTATATTGCCAGACTTTTTTTCATTAATGTGAGACATATTTAGTGGATAATAACCATTACACGGCCATTTTGGATCATTTTTTGGGTTCACCTTCCATCACTATGGCGTCTATGAGTAAAAAGCATAAATCAAGCGATTCTTGTCGGGTTTTTAATGAAAAGTGGACCATGTGCCGATCGACGATAAGCCAGTGTGTTTAATATGTCATGAGTCAGTGTCAGTATCAAAAGAATACAATATAAAACGACAATATGAGACAAAGTATGAGTCCAATTCTGATCACCTTCAAGGGCGGCTTTGTGTGGACAAAGTGAACCATCTCCAAATTGATTTAAAATGCCAGCAGGGTACGTTTAAAAGGCAGAGGGAAGTGAGCGAAGTAAAAATCGTCATATTCACTTGCTTTAGATGAGAGCACAATGCACAACTGGCTATCTTTGTCCGTGGCACTGATCAACAATTCAATGTGACTGAAGAACTGCTAGCGCTCGTACCTATGAAGTGAACAATGAAAGGCACTGATATTCTTGAAGCCACCAAGAAAATGCTCCAGCATTTCGCCCTCAGCTTAACCAACCTCGAAGGTGTGATAACTGATGGTGCCCCTACTATGGTGGGAAAAAATGAAGGGTTTGTTGCGCTGCTACAGAAAGAACTGGAACTAGAAGGAAAAGAATTTGTCCATTACCACTGTTTAATCCAACAGGAGAATTTGTGTGAGAAAACTATTGGATTTGAGAATGTCATGAAAGTTATTGTGACTGTCGTCAACATTATTAGGGCAAGAGGATTGAATCATTGTCAATGATCGGTTGAGCAAAGGGAAGGTTATTAAAAGAGTCTTTGACTTGAGGAGCGAAATACAGCAGTTCACGCAAACCAAAGGGAATCTGATTGCAGAATTTAACAATCCGAAGTGGATGACAGACTTTGCCTTTGTGACCGACATCTCGGTGCACATGAATGACCTAAATGGCTACAATCCAAAGATCAACTGGTGCACACTCTGTCTGATCACATCAAAGATTTTGTGGCCAAGCTCAAACTTTGGGAGGCACAACTCGCAAAAAAAAGACTTAACTCATTTTCAGCTTCTCGCTGAGTCAACTGTTCGTCTCTTGATGAATATGCTACAAAATTAGCCATGTTGCAAAGTGAGTTCGAAGAGAGATTTAGTGATTTTCGTAACCAACAGTCTTCTTTACATTTATTTTCAATGCCATTACTGTCAATGCTGCCGAAATGCCAGGCTCAGTACAAATGAAGCTGCTTGAACTCTTCTTTGAGAGAAAAATTATTCAATGTGCCCTTGCTTACATTTTACAAAGACTACACTTCTGAGGATGCATTCTCTAATCTTCGCCGACATTCTTTGAAGATGTGCACTTTGTTAGGAAGCACATACTTATGCGAGCAGTTCTTCTCCAGAGTGAAGGCATGTGAAGTCCAAGACAAGAACTCAGATTACGGACCAACATCTCGAGAATACTCTGTGCATAGCAACTTCCAACATTGATGCCAACATCGACAAGCTGGTCAAGGAAAAACATTGTCAAGTTGCCCACTGACATTGTAAAAAATGAATGCCTTATTCATTAAATTATCTTTTTTCAAGTATTGATTGTATTTACGTATCATGAACCCGACTCCTACCTACACTCTTAAAGCTTTGTTTATTTTTATAGGATTTTATGTAAAGTATCAAATGCACAGCATTCCTTGTGCATCTGGAAAGCATTTTACAATTCTAAATACTGCAGTATAGCTTAGTGGCCCACGGGCATCATTGAAATTTTTAATGTGGCCTGCACTGTCTGAAAGGTTGAAGATCCCAGGTGTAAAAAGTGTTTCGGACTTCCCAGAGCAAGATTAGTGAAGTTTTCTGTTACGTCTGAGCCTCTGACTTAAATATGTTTTAAAGTTATGAATGTGTGTGTGTGTGAGAGAGAGTAGATGGGTCACTATATATATATATTTTTTAATATATAATTTCATTCCATGTGTTGTGTTTACACACACACACACACACACACACACACACACACACACAGTTAACAAAATATATAAAAAGTAGTTTTCAAATATGCACAGTGAAACACCTGAGGATAGAACCTGTAAAATAACAGGAATTTATTTACATCATATAACAAGATTAGCTAACAAATTTTAATAAAAACTTTCTCTTTGAAGAAGCATTCACATTTTTAAGATTCTAAAAAACTCAAAAACACTTTGATGTACACAAGATTTTTGTTCATGCAGTGAGGCATACATAAGTCAAACTGGAAAGTTTTGAAATCTGAAACTGAACACTTGAGTGACACTGAACACAAAAAAGAAAAACTGGTTTCATTTCTGACATCTTCACAGAATGAACTGAAATGAATTGGTCATTTGTTTCCATGCTTTTCTTAGAAATAAGGACTTTTAAAGAATGAAATGACGTTACATACTCTCAAGCCATCGCATTCTACTTGACATTTAGAAGTCTTTCATAAGTCTATGTAACATATCACATAATAGCTATACTGGCAGTTATCTAAAAGCTATATGCAACAATGAATTGTTGGACTGCTTTCGACATAACTGTTGCTTGAAATTTCCAGAGATTTTATTGCATTTTTCTAGTCTTGCTAACTTTCCCTCAGAAGATGCTCTTAGTTAAATATAGAAAAACACATAGAAGTTTATTATTTTAATAAAATAGAGCAGTGAAATCCTATTAAAATGGGGACATATTAGAATATCACCTTCTAGCTTTTATTAGTATTCTGAAAAGTACACAAGGACTAAAAAGAGAATTGTGATGAGGATCACTTTTTCCATAGAATTTAAAATGTTTAAAATGCTTTAAACACTACTATAGGTTGTATCATTCACCTCTTTCAACACTTACTTGATTATTAGCAGCTTGTTCTGTGATAACTGTTTTATTATTTTTTTTTTTAGAAGATAATGGGTCGAAATCCAGAAAAATATCAACAGGTTAACAAATTATTCTACTTATTTACTTTATATTGTTAGAAAGGGTATAGTCCTTTCACCCTTGTTAACAACACTCACACACATCTGAGGGATTATCCCTTGTTTTTCTCCCTCTCTCATCCAGTCATGTGTAGATCAATATATTATTATTCATATGGGCAATACTGGTGTCAAAAGACTCATCATGGGAGACCCACTCTATCCATTAACAATACCTATCATACATCTACTTAAACCTATTCACTGTTGGGGTACTCGCAACCACCTCTGGCAATCCATTCCACTCATTCACGTAAAGTAAACCTAGTCCACACATCCTTTCTAACCACAGTCTTAGACAACTTCGAAGAGTGACCCCTTATTTGTCCCCCTTACTCCCCATGTATTGAAATTTTTTTTCTGTTCAATCTTACATTATCCCTTTAGTAACTTTAATCATATACCCTCTCCTCTACCTGTCAGCTAAACTCTGCAACTCACACACCCTCAATCTATCCTCATAGGGAACATTCCACAGATCAGTCACCAGCTTAGTCACTTGTCTCTGAATCTTCTCTACCACCTCCCAATCCCCCAAGAAATGCAGGTGACCATTTCTTGGGGGGATTGGGAGGTGCACAAATCTGAGCACAGTAGTCAACAAATGGTCAAATCAAATCAAATTTATTATCCTTTATAAAGGATAATAACTTCCCTATTTTTATATGTCAATGTGTTCTTCAGCATCCAAGTAATCCTCTGAGCTATTTTGCCAACTCTTGCAATGTCTTTTGAATTTCAAATTATTATTCATCATCACGACCCCATGTCCTTAGCCTCATCCCTAGCCCAATACGATATGAAATATGTAACTTTTCATCCTGAAGCGCATTCATTACCTTAACACGTTCGCTGTCAACTATGAGTATACTCGTAGTTGGTATATGAGCCTCACAAGCCAACTATGAATATGCTCGTATGTCGATTACCAACCTTCTATGCCAAGAACGAGTTAACCCATAGTATAAGCACCTTAATTTAGACCCTTGGCTTATGAGTAAAGCGGAGAAGAACATGTCTGGGGGCTTGGTAGAAGGAAAATAATTTCAGAAAAAGTATAGTATATTACACTCATGAGCAGTTGAATTAGAGATACCTGCCTAGTAGCAGGTAGCACCCCCTTTCGCCTTGATGACGGCAGCGATGCAGTGTGGCATGGACTCCACAAGGCACCGGAAGCGTTGGGGGAGCCAAATTGATCCATGACTGCTGCACAGCCTCCCATGGAGATTGGTTGGAGCAGGTCCAGGGAGTATATATCTCTCTTGACAGCATCCCAGATGTGATCAATAAGATTGAGGTCAGGGGGACCTCAGGGGCCAGCCAAGCATCCTTGTCCGTGGAGTGTTCATCCACCCACTCAGCCACAATTCAGGAGCGGTGGGCCGGTGCATTGTCGTTGTAGGTACAGGTCTCCTGCAGAGTGCTGTAGGTGCAGAAATGGGTGCACATGATCTGACATCAGGTCCCTGTATCGTTCGCCGGTGAGGGACGATGGTAGATATACCAGGGGACTCATTTCATCCCACGCAAACAGTCCCCCATACGAAGATACCACCACCAGCAGCCTGAACTATACCGTGCTGGCACGAGGGATCTATCACTTCATGTGCTTGGCGACGCACTCATACCCTGCCATCGACGTGTACCTTGGCTCATCAGTCCAGACGACCTTTTTCCATGCATCGAGGGTCCAATGGCGATGTTCCTGCGGCCATGCTAATCGTTGTGCGTTGTGACGTGCGGTGAGCAGAGGTACCTTAGTCGGGCGATGGCTTCTGTACCTCATAGCGAGGAGTTGGTGCTGGATTGTGTGGCTGCTCACTGTTGTTGTCCAGCATTGAATTGGTGAGTGATCTGCAGCACTGTGGCCTGTCAATCCACTGTTACCATCCGAGCTACCCGATGGCATCCTCTGTCATCGACACGTACACCGCGGCAGTGGTTTTACCCAATTCCATGTACTCACGGTACACTCTTGACACAGTGGCCCATGAAATGCCCAGTGCCTGCAGATTTCGAGTCTTCCCCATTCTGTGCTCGACTATTACTCAGATGGTCAGTACAAGGTCTGAAGACATCCCCATCACGCGGCACTATTTCATTCGCCGGGGCGACCACAGCACCATTTCGCCAACATGGTAGGTATCTCCAATTCAACTGCTCATGAGTGTATATATGAGCCTCACAAAGCCAACTACAAATATACTCGTATGTTGATTACCAACCTCCTATGCCAAGCACGAGTTAACCCGTAGTATAAGCACCTTAATTTGGACCCTAGGCTTGTGAGTAAAGTGGAGAGCACGTCTGGGGCTTGGTAGAAGGAAACTCTCGTATGTCGATTACTGACCTCCTATGCCAAGCACGAGTTAACCCATAATTTGTAAATCAAATTATGAATGGTACACTTCAAAACAATTTTCCACACACAATGGTGGTTTTTCCTGGCACAGAGGACAATAATAACGTGTTTCCTGTCGTTTATTTATTCTTATTTATTTATTTTAATTTATGCGCTACCAGATTACTCGTACTTGCCATATGAAACAAAATTCTGTCTGATAAGCCGTTTATGAATTAATTAATCTCAGTAATTATTGTGGACGTTAAGATAGATGAGAATTATTATAGCAAAATACATATATGTAGGATCTTATTTGTGTGCTTGCAGCTTATTTTACAATATGACAAGATTTAATAATTAAAACTTTTACACATGCACTGAAAATTTTCTGTATCATCTACTCTATAAAATTCCTTTAGTAAGATATATATTTCTATCATATCCCCCCCTCATTTCCACCCAGCTAAACTTTGCAACCCACAAACATTTAGTCTATCCTCATGGGGACCACTCGACAAACCAGTCATCATTTTGGTTACCAGGAGGATAATTCTTGTCAGTTCATTTCTTAACATCCAAGCGAATCCGAGATATTTTATCTACTTCTGCAATATGCTCTCTGAACTTCAACCCCCCCCCCTCACACACACACACACACACACCAATCTCTAGCTCAAATTTCCTGAAGCCCACTTCCATCTGTGTAACGCAATCTGAAGTTTGTTCATCTCAAAAGGCATAATTACACTTTGACATACTGAATAGTAGGCATTATCCAAATTACCAGTCTATTTAGATTATCCTGTAGATTTGTACATCATCTATATTAACAACTGGTCTCTCCAGTTTAGCATCATCAACAAACAATTAGACATTTCCTCTCAAACCATTCCCAATATCACTCATTTATAAATCGAAGAGCAGATGCCTGAGTATATGGTTCTGTGGTATACCACTGGTCATCTGCCTTATCTTTGATTGAACTCTACTATATACTACTTTGTGTCTATCAATTAGCAACCCTCTCATCCATGTCACCAGCTTCATTTCCATCTCTATTTTCCCCAACTTGTATAATAAGGCTTCATGTGGCAGCCCCTCAAATGCTTTAGCAAAGTCCAGTAATATCAATATGGCATTTCCCTTATCTAATTCAGTTGTTATTTTAGTGGAAAAAATTAGTAAATTGCTGTTCTGATTGGCTAAGTGGTTAGTGCATCAGCTCCTGAACCAAGAGGGTACAGGTTCAAATCTCGCCAGGGATATACAATAGATGCTTGATATTGTTTTTAGGTGGAGATAAATTTCCTTGCCTGGCATAAGACCACTACACCACTTAGTGAAGGCCTGAAATAGTTTGAAAAAAGTTCCATGCTTGGTCTCTACAGCAGTTTCTGGATCATGTGAAAAATAAATAAATATATATAACATTAATAATAGATGAAAAATCCTTAGTCTTCCTAGAGTCTACATATATTTAGACTGACTAAATAAAAGTCAAATAAAAATAATGAGTAAGAAAAAAGTCATTATTCTTAATTAACTTCTTATAGACCACAAACTATGGAGTTTATTACCCATGTGTCAGCAATATTGTGAGAAAATTTTGTAGAGAAACACGTTTACATCTTATTAAAATCATCTCATGCAGACTTCAAATCAGTAAAATCTTCATCAGATAGCATTACTCAAACAAGAAAATTATCCTGTCTTGGTTTATATAGAGTACTTCTTTACCAACTTTGTAACTAAAGTAATTTGTTACTTTAGTTACCTCTACAATCTGTTGTGAGCAGAAACCTTTCCTACTTTTCAAGGCTTATTAGGTGGAAGTAGTCACTGCCAAGCCACTGATCAGCAACTGTTAAATTATCATTCAGACACTGTCGCAATTCACCAAAAAAAGTTGATCCTCCTATTTCTGTGAAAGAGAAGTGAAGGAAGGTACGTGTTTGCATTTTTTAGAAATAGAGTCGACCTTCGTTTAACATCACTAATTCATTCTGGGAAAAGTGAAGTTAACTGAAAGTGATGTTAAACAAATTACATTTTCAATGGGGTTTTAAGGTAATCCATTTCAGTGAACCCAGAAGTAAATATTCATCGATCCCAAAACTATTAATTTAAGGCTATGTAAATGTTTAAGTTCATAACTAATGTTTTTATGCATATTAATTAACATGTATTATACATACAAATTGAATAATAAACAAAAAAACAAAGCATTTTTTATTTTTATTATCTTGGTCTTGAACAAGCTAAGCTTGAGGTGATGGAGAGGCGAGATGAGGAAGAGAAGGATTAGTGTTGGGAAAGAGCCCTGCAAAGTATCAGGAAGTTCTTCTATGTATTTTACCTCTTCTGCAGGAGGAATCTCTTACCAGGGGTCTGAAGAAACTGTATAGGGTGTTCTGTTTTTCTCTCTGATTCAGCTTTTTAAAATAGGCTACAGTACTGTCTTTGAAAGAGCAGATGTTTAACTGTCTTCTCTATGAGGAATAGAAAGCTGCAATCTTAACTCCCACCTGACATTTCAGGAAATGTTTTTTCTCTGTATTGCAGAAGATATCAAAGAGTATTTTATTCAAGAGTAGAGTCCAAAACACGGCCTGTGACTAGTGGTGTGCCGCAGGGTTCTGTTCTTGGACCACTGCTGTTTAATCTGTTCATTAACGATATAGGAAAGGATCTAAGTGGAACAATTCATTTGTTCGCTGATGATGCAAAGTTGGGTAGGGCAATAGCGAATGCAGAAGATGTCAAAGTCTTGCAGGATGACTTAGATAGATTAGAGTTCTGGGCTAAGGAGAATGGATGTCAATTTAATGTGACAAAATGTAAGGTTATGCATTTTGGAGTGAAAAGATTAGCAGCAGTATACCACATTGGTGGAACTGTACTTCAAGAGATTGATGAGGCCAGGGAATTGGGAGTGTTGGTGGATAGGGAGATGAAGTTTAGGGGGCACATTGCAAAAGTAGCTAAATCAGCTCATCAACTCACTTGGTTGTTGAAAAATACCTTGACGAGCAGAGACAAGCAAGTTATTGTACCTCTGTACTGAGCCTTGATAAGACCTCATCTCGACTACTGTGCCCAGATTTGGTCACCTCGGTTCCTTCTTGATGGGGAGGAGGTAGAGAGGATCCAGAGGCGAGTGACTAAGATGATAACAGGTCTATGGAATGAACCATATGAGAACAGGTTGAAGATTTGTGGGTTGCAGAAACTAGTTGATAGGCGGAGGAGGGGAGATATGATTGAGACATTCAAATTGCTAAAGGGATTCTATAGGATTAATTCAGAGGATATTTTTGAGATCAGGACTGGTGGTGGGAGAACTAGGGGCCATCTATGGAAGCTGGGCAAGAGTGTGGCTAGCAGGGGTGTTAGAGCTGGGTTCTTTACATTTAGAGTGGTAAATGAGTGGAATAAGTTGCCAGAGTCTGTTGTGGGTGCTATGACGGTGAACGAGTTCAAGGCAAGGTATGATAGATACTGTGAGAATGTAATCGCATAGTTGTGTGGACATGATGTTTAGGGCCTCCCTCGATGAGTCTAAGGACTCCTGGAGTAGCCCGAAATAATAATAATAATAATAATAATAGCAAAGACAGTTATTCTCTTTTCTCTGGTACCTCACCACTGTCAGATTTCTTTTCCATCTCTTGGAGTCTTTCTCCATTACAATTGTTTCTCTCCCTTTAAAAAAGTTTAGTTGAGAATCTGTCACTTTCATTTTTTTTTCAGCACCTCTCTGTTCTTAAAATACAATAATTTTATTGTATTTGCAGTGGTCCTAACCAATGATATATTTTCGCAAATCAACTTAATCCTAAGCCCTTGATTAGGAAATTTGTTTGTTTTGTGGCAAACTGATGGCTTTTCTTAATGCTTTGCCTGCAAAATCAGCTTCAGAAAATTGAGATCTCTTAGGAGCCATGGGTTAAATTTTATAAGTCTTTCTTAATAACTGCATAAAATTAAATTAACTTACAGTACATTACTGCAGTACACACAGTGGTGCAATAAACATGAGTCATGCAATACACTCATTCCAGAATTATTTGTTCTTTGGAACAGGCCAGGAAGGTATTTTCTGCAATTGAAGAAAATATATCACAGAAACTACACTATTTGGGACAATTATATATATTGTGTTGGTTAGAGGGCATGAGATAGTGTCAGTTGTCTGCTGTACTCTCGTTACCAGATGCCACTTAATATAGATGCTACTTGATAGTTTGGGCCAGCTATCTCTGACTGATACAAAGGGTAGAGATGGACTTCCCCTCAGTCTCCAAATAGTTATGGCTAAAATGGCCTTGCCTACTCCCTTTGGGGAATAAAAGGATGTGGATTTATTTTTATTTTATTTAGCAAATTTTGGGGCAATACGAATGTATTTAAAAATTTTTAGTTCACAAGAAATAGGATACAGATTATGACTCCATGCCACGAGTGTTTAAAATTTGAGACAGAAAACTTGCATTTTACATAATTAAAATTAATTTTAATCATGTAAGTTTTTTGCATTAGAATTTTCATACAATGAACACCAATTTATCAATACTAATAAATTAAAAATATATACACATGTATAATAAGAAAATAATAAATTAGGAATTTTCAGAAGATTAATACAACCAAAGGCTATCAGGTCTGTTTAAATTGGGATGATGTAGAAAGTATCACTGTTCTTTTTGTATAACATTACATAAGGAATTTACTCTTGTAAAAGAACTTGGTTTTCTTTCAGAATACTCTGTGTTTAGGAAAGATGGCATCATCATCAGCTAAGCTAGATTGCTCAGGATCATGGTACTGAATATAAAATTTATGTTCTTCATGGCAGACAGCTGCAGATCTACACAGCTATCTGTAGTACAACAAGCTACAGGAGCAAGGGATCCGATAGACATATAGAAAGTTAAATGGAAATAGCTTGTCTTTAGATGAAGGAAGGCTGAAATTTCCTTAAAGGATTAAAGGACACTACATAAATGTTGAGTAGCCTTAAAACATTAGCAACATTCCTTTAATATAAGGAAGGGGATCTTCGTTCTGAAGCCTAAAGTGTTTAATATCTTTAGGGACACTAAAGATGTTAAATGCTCTGTTGATAAAGGACTCATTAATACTATTTTTTAGGAAGGCAAATTTGATATAATTCAATTCTTGGCAAAAATGGCCCTCAAAAGAACAAAGTATGAGCACAGTTTAACAAGGTCTCATCAAGACCTTCTGACACCGAATTTGTTCAAACTGAATCCATTTTTTTAAAAATATTTTTAATTGTTGTTGTTGACTTGGATGATGGTGAGAAGTAGTATGGATATAACAATCACACATTTCTTTTCAAAAAACAGAATTGCAAACTGTCATCAAGCTGACGAAGAATCAATTGTTTTTCACTTCCTCTACAGAGGAAGTGGGTGTGGATTAAAACTGTTTCAAATTATTTTTGAAACAGTTTTAATCCACCCCCTCCCCCAACTGGCCATGACGTCTATAGATGTCCAGCTAAATCTGGATATGATTCTGTAACACCCGTTGAATAACATGGATAAGAAGTGCAATTTGGTCTCACTATTCATCCACCTCGGTGGGTAGGGAGGTTAAAATCAGATGGCAACTCCATGTTGCAAATATCAGAACATAGTTGTACCATACTGTAAGTATAGGAGAAATGTCTTTAAGGAGACAATTTTCAAGTTATTCCATAGAATAGTTGGCAAGTATACAAGAAAGAGGACTATCCATCGCTATACTTTCAATCTTCTGATATGCCTTATCCTTGATGTATTTGCTGATTAATAACCTGGACAAATTTGAGACAGAAAAGAAACGTGAAAATCATGGTTCAGATAAGTTTTTTTTGTCTCAAATGTTAAACAAATTCAACTTAAACTACATATTCAACAGGCATGGTACAAATTTTTGCTGTTTTATGTATTAGCTTTATTGCACTGGAGAGTGAATTATCACTTCGTGTAAGTTAATCCTATCCAAACACCAAAAAGACACTCCAAAAATTACTAAACAGAGTATATCCTTGCCTCCTAATACTATTGAAACACAATCCTAGGTCTCCCTGAATTTATGAATTACTAAAAATTACACAAACACACCCTTGAGAACCCACAGAGGAGAGTACTGGATCAAGACTCAATCCTTTGACATAGTTTTCCTATTCATTAATGTATCCATAAAAGAAACCTCAGAACTCATTCGGATGCTCTTTCCCCCAACATGGCAGCCTTATTTAGTTTTACTGTGATTCTCACTATTTTACGTAGAGGGAAAAAAAAAGCCCAAGTAGATTAAAGGATCAGTAATGGGCTCTCCCTCTCCTTGGGAATCTTTCATGAAAGATTTTAAAAATACAGCCCTAAACTCTGCCCTTCTCAAACTATGGCAACATTAGATGGAGATGACATGCTCTCTATTTGTTATGTAAATTTGTTATAAAACAATAACTGTCTGCCTTTTCTTGACACACTGGTCACCCAACTACACAATGGACTTTTATTCTTTTTGTCTATAAAAAACCTAAGTTACACTGGAAGGTGCATCTATCAACATTTATCACATCACCTTCCCTCACAACAATATGGTGTTATCAAAATGTTAGCTAACTGAGCCAGAACCATTTGTCTCACCACATCAGTCTCTACACAACAACCAATCATATGGGGAACACTTTTGAACTCTCTGCCCATCCCACAACTCCCCCCCCCCAAAAAAAAATACAGAATGCAAAAACTCCATTGACATTCCCTCCATCTGAGGCACCTTAGAAAAAAATTGCATGTGTTTTGAAAAAGGCATGACAAACAGATCTCCTTCAAGCAATACCAAAAATTAGCTACCCATATCTGCTCACCAAAACATCATCTCCATCAAACTTTTCTGACCATGGCACTCTTACTCCCATAACCTATCTTCTACCGACAGGTTATATTTTAGTACTACAGGTGAACCTTCATATGTCATCCCTAATTGCAAAATTGTGGGGTACCTGACATAACATGCACAGCCTTGATATTTTTTGGTGGAAAATTAAGTTGGAGCAAAATTAGAATAGTACCAGGATATATTGTGAATTATACTTAAAAGTACATTTATAAAGAAAGTATTTAATTATCAATTTCAAGCATTCAAGGAATTAAGTTTGTACTAAAAAAAATTAGCAAAATAAGTTAATGCAAAGAATGGCACTGCTTTCTTTCACTAACCCGATAAACATGTCAGGTTCCAAGTTGAAGATATAGAGCATGTGGAGAATTACGTATATTCATTATATTAAAATTAAAAGCCATTTTACATAATTCATTTAATTAATAGGATTTTCAATATATTCTAAACTATCTGAAAATTTACACATCAAAAGGGGGGAAAAATTTACTGATAAGATTCTCTCATAGCCCACAGACCACACTTTGAGATAGGTTGATCTAGCCCAGGGGTCGGCAACCTGCGGCTCTTTGAATGAATAATTGCGGCTCTTTTCGTTATTAAACAATCTATTTTTGAATAATGCAAAATTAATGCTATTTATTAAATTAGAAACTAAAAACCCTAAATTTAGCATTTGCAATAAATTAAGGACATTTTACATAAGTCAAGGATATTTTACAATTGAAAATAGTACATGTGATGCTGAAAAATTTAATACTTTCATGTTTGAACTCTTTGAAATCATATGCGATAATCCTTCTTTACATTCTATTTACATTTTACAAAAATTCTACTTTATGGTGGATTATATGACTTCCCATTTAAACGCACTAAATAAGAAACTACAGGGAAAGGGAAATACAGCATTTTGCTTTTATAAGAAGTGATTTCGTTTGAACAAAAATTATATTTGTTTGCGACAGACTTAGAGAAAGGCACATTATTACATTTTCCTACGTTGAAGAAATATCAACAATAACAAGCTGATAATAATTCCATAAATTTAACATTTTTCAAAGAAATTGTGGTAAATATGTGATCTGCATTTAATGGGAGATTTGAGGAATTTAGAAAGAACAAGGCAACTATGTCATTTTTATTGCAACCACTTGAAATCCTGCAGAATTAAATTTTTCACCTTCTGCTGGAATTGATGAGGCTGCATTTCAACTTCAGTTAGAGGACCTGAAAACCTAGGATTTGTGGAATTCAAAATTTAGAAATCTTAAAGCTGACCTGGAAAGACAAAAATCTACCTTTGCAATACAAAATAATGGTCTGAAATAGAAGATCATAAAAAGCAAGATCAGATTGTATTTGACACGTGGAATTGTTTACCAGACACTTACATTCAGTGATTTCAAACATACACATCTGGACTTCTATCGATTTTCAGATCGACATATTTCTGTGAGCAAATATTTTCTAATATGAATTTTATTCAAAGTAAGTTGAGAAACCTACTAAACAACGCGAGTCTTTCGTCATGCTTGAAAATGAAAATTACGGCGTATTCGCCGCATATTGAGAAACTATCCCAAGAAGTTCAACAGCAAAAGTCGCACTAAGAAGATATTTTAAATTAAAAAAAAAAAAAAAAAAAATTAAAGAAATAGGTATGTTATTGGATTTTATACATATATTTTTGCAAGGAGGAACAAATCTTTGTTTTATTATTTAATATTTAAAAATATCATATAATTTCGTGTGACATACCACCCTCGTGTTTTACAAGTATGATAACGTGTTACTGTAAAAAAAAAAACTGAATAAATAATTTAATTACAATATTTTTCAATGTAGTTTCTAAATTTAAAGCAGTGATGAGCAATTAAGTAGGAAATGAAATACTTGGTTCAATCCGCATAAAGAATATTTTCTTTTTCTTTGATAAGAAAGTATTAATTTATTTTCCATTATTTGGCTATATTTTAATTTTTTAACCTGCACAAATAAATCCACGTGTAAAAATCAACATTCATGAAATAGACTTTTAATTAAAATATATTAATTCATAGTTGCCGTACAAAACGAACACCATGGACTGCACAAAAAACCTGAGAGGGCTGCAAGAAACCATTGGTTGCTCATCACTGCGTGCAGCTCCCTAAATTTATTTTAACAGATATAATTTTAAAAATGGCTCTTCAATCCAAAAAGGTTGCCGACCCCTAATCTAGTCCATCCTGGGGTCTACAGCATCCCTTGCTCCTACAGACTATCTTACTTTGAAAAAACAGGCAGAATAGCTAACATCCATTTGGAATAACATTGAAACTATGTGTATTACCTGCACTACAGTCTGGAGTAGCAGACCATGCTATGGATATGGATCACTGGAACAAACTTTCCATCCATACAGAAATAGATACAAATCAGAGCATCTAAAATAATCTGCAACAGCATTACAATATTCACCAAATCTTAAAAAATTTGGCTGCTTCCCTTTAACCATAAATTTGGGAGACCCTTGTTGTGAGCAAAATTTCAGGAATATTCCATCGCTACACCCACAGAGGATGCTGGTTAGGATTGTACAATCCCACCTTTCACACTCAGTTTGTATTTGCCTTCTTGTTATGTGCCTTTGTGCATGATTGGTGTATTTCTTTGTGCCCATGAAGATGCCTTGGTAACCAAGGTGAAATACCAGCATAACATATTATTATTAAGAACGACCTCCAGGGAGTCAGAAACTCATCAAAGGAGGCCACATACTACATGCACTAGCTATCACACTTATTCTTTAATTCATTCACACTGCTTGCACACACAACATCCAATGGCAATCCATTCCAATCACACACCACCCTATGAGAGAAAAATCTAGCCCTCACCCACTCCTTAGTTGCATTCATTCTTAGCTTCCAAGAATACCCTCTTGTCATTTTCTCACCCTCCATAAAATGAAAATTCCATCAAATGAAATCCTGTATGACCCTTTGAGAAGTTCATAAGTTTCAATCATATCACCCCTCTTTCTCCTGTTTGCTAGTATCTTCAGTCTACAAATTCTCAATCTGTCTTCATAATCAGTATTCCACAATCTTGATATCGATTACTAAATAATTGAAGGAATTCACAACATATACTGGAATATAAATTAAAATAAACTTTAATATATAACTCCTATATTTCGGCAAAGTCACGTTGCCATCTTCATGGAGACATAAGATTAAGACACATGCACGCAGGCACTAAAAAAAAACAGCAAATAAGGTCGAAGCGAGGGAAACTACTGTTTTTCCTTAAAGTCCTAATATGGTCCCCTAGCAAGCTATATTAGGTATTCTTGGCCATTGGGCTGAAGTTCTCAAGATGTACGTCTCCCAAATTTGGGGCAGTCTCATGCATCCAAATTTGTCGAGGTTTGGAGAGTTTCTTGCGGCTGAGGCTGATTCTATGAATAGTCTTTCAAATTTATACTTGCTGCAGTGTATTACTGTGGCTTCCTTCCACCGTATTCTGTGGTATGTATCCAGAGCATGGTCTGCAAACCCAGAGTGGCTGTACTAGGTGAAAAAGGATGTAGTCCTTGTGTTCAGAAATTCTGATATTCGCTGTCCTGTTTAGCCAAAGTAGGACAGCTTACAGCTGCAAGGGACCTGGTATACACCAGGTAGGTCTAGGGGAAGTGGTTGGTCTTTAGTGGAGCAGATAAGGGATGCCAATTTTCTATGTGGTCTATAACAAGAGATCAGGCATGTTTATTCAAGATTTTGGTAATTTTTTCCGAGGTGCCCAGATGTAGGGAATGGTGATGGATTTAGAGTAATCTTTTTTTGAGAGGAGGGGGGGGGGGCTGTGGTTTACTGGTTTTAATATTTTTTGGGGGGTTGTAGCCATTGGCTAAGAAAGTCTTAAGGAAGTGATTTAGTTCAGTGGCTAGGGCATTGTCATTTGAACAGATTAGTTTAGCCCTGTTGTATAGTCTCTTAACTCCATATTGTTGTGAGGGGAGGGGTTGTTGGTGAAAGTACCTGCCTGTATGGGTGGTTTTCTATAAACTGAGAAAACCAAGGTTCCATCAGGCTAGTGGATGACTAGTATGTTTAGGAAAGGCAGGCTGTTGTTTTCCTCTTTTTCCAGGGTCAACTTGATTCTGGGGTGCTGGTTATTTAAGTGCATTAAGAAGGAGAGGAGTGTATCAGAGCCATGTGGCCAAATAGCGAACATATCATCAACATAGCAAAGCCATATGGTAGGTTTTTGTGGGGTAGAGTTTAAGGCTTTCTCTTCAAAAGTCTCCATAAAGAAATTGGCCAAGGGTGGGTATAGTGGTGAACCCATGGCTGTCCCCTCTATCTGTTTGTAGAATTTTCCCTGCCAAACGAAACAGCCCGAGTTCATTGTGAACTGAAATAGGGCTGAGATATCGGGAGGAAATTTGGCCTGGATGAGCTCTAAAGGTTTCCTTGAGCGGGACATTTGTGAATAAGGAGGAGACGTCAAAACTGACCATTATGTCATTATGTTGAAGTGTAAGGTTTTCTACACTGGCTTTGAAGTGGGCTGAGTTTTTTTGTGTGATGGTGTGTTACCAGTATAGTGTGCGAGCACTTTGGCTAAATGTTTGGCTAATTTGCACATTGCGGAATCAATACCATCCATTATGGGACGTAATGGCACATTTTGTTTATGTATTTTTTGGGACCCCATATATAGGGGGGTCTAGAGTTAAAAGGTTTTAATTTGTTAATAACTTCCACAGGCCAAGAAGTGACCTTCTTAAGGAGCCTATGGAGTTTTCTAATTTGTAAGTTGGTGGGATTGTATTCAATGAGGAGGTAAGTAGCCCAATCTAATAATAAGGCATTAAGCTTAACTGTGTAGTCAGTATAGTTGAGCACCATGGTGGCATTCCCCTTATCCGTTTTGGTGATTAGTATTTCTTTGTCTTTCTTTATTTCCTGTAGAGCATTATATTCACTATTGGATATGTTGGTTTGTGGTGGTCTTGCTTTGGTGAGAACACAGGCTATATCCAGTCTAATATTGTTGGCGATGTGGTTTGGAAGGTGGCAGATACCGCGTTCAATCTGGATCATAATTTCTTCGGCCAGTACTTTTGTAGGAGCAATGCCGAAATTGTGGCCACGTGTAAGAGCATTGAGTGCTTCAGGCTTCAAAATAATGGAACGACAGTCCCCCATTCACAAAAAAGATTACTCTAAATCCATCACTATTTCTCTACATCCAGGGCACCTCGGAAAAAATTACCAAAATCCTGAATAAACATGACCTGACCAATTGTTACAAACCACATAGAAAATTGGCATCCCTTATCAGCTCCACTAAAGACCAACCACTTCCCCTAGACCTACCTGGTGTATACCAGGTCCCTTGCAGCTGTAAGCTGTCCTACTTTGGCAAAACAGGCAGACAGCGAATATCAGAATTTCGGAACACAAGGACTACATCCAGTTTCACAAGTACAGCCACTCTGGGTTTGCAGACCATGCTCTGGATACACACCACAGAATACACCGCAACAAGTATAAATTTGAAAGACCATTCATAGAATCAGCCTCAGCCCTAAGAAACATGCCAAACCTCAACAAATTTAGAATGCATGAGACTGCCCCAAATTTGGGAAACGTACATCTTGAGGAACTTCAGCCAAACGGCCAAGAATACCTAAAATAGCCCGCTAAGGGGCACCATATTAGGACTTTAAGAAAAACAGTAGTTTCTTCGCTTTGACTTCATTTGCTGCTTTTTTAGTGCCTGCGTGCATGTGTCTTAATCTTATGTTCCCATGAAGATGGCAATGTGACGTTGCCAAAATATAGGAAGTATATATTAAAGTTTATTTTAATTTATATTCCAGTATACGTTGTGAATTCCTTAAGTTATTTAGTAATCATCTGCAACCAATGTATAAGCCTTTCTACGAGAATCATGATATCATTTTTAATACTCTCCTTTGCACTCTCTCCACTGTATCATAGTAACAAAAACCAGGAGACCAGACCTGGGCACATAGTCCAAATGAGGTCTTATCAAGGCCTTGTGAAGAAGCAAAATGACATCCTTATCTTTTCATGTCGAGGTTTATTTCAGCATTGCCATTATTCTCTGAATTGTATTTAATTTTTGCTATGTGACACTTGAACTTCGACTTCCTGTCTACTAAAACTCCAAGATTCCTAGCCTCATCAGTTTCTTCAAGCATAATCCCACCAATATAATATGACACTGGATATCTAATCACACCAAAGTGCATGACATTTATTAATATTGAAATAACAGCCATTTTCACCTGTCCACAATTTCAGCCTATTGAAATCATTCTGCAAGTACTGCATATCAACAGTACTCCTGATTACCCTACCTATCTTTGCAATAACTGCAAATAGCTGTATGTCACATGTCAAATCCTACCCAATGTCATTATGTACAGATTTAATAACAGTGGACCAAGCACTGATCCTTGTGGTACACCACTGGTTACCTGAAATCTTGCAGACTCAACCCTCCCCCTAACATATACCACTTTTTGATATCTGTCAGTCAGCCATTCTCTTATTCATGGGTAATATTCTATAATCCAAACTGATATTCTCTGATTTTGCAACAGTATTCCATGCTGTGTTCTGTCAAAAGACTTAGCAAAATCCAAAAGTATCATGGTGTATCCATTCCCCTTGTCTAGTTCAATGGAAACATTATTATAGAATGTGAGTAAGTTACTAAAGCATGACCCTCCCTTAGTAAACCCATGCTGTTTACTGCAAAGTAAAGATTCACTTTCAAATAATTTCTGAATGCAAGACCTAACAATTTTTCCAAAATCTTCCTCCTGAGATACTAATTGGTCGACAGTTGGATACCTCTGTCTTTGCACCACCCTTGTGAAATGGGATGACCATACATTCTTTCCTCCCTCTGTGGAATCTTCCATGTTCTGAGACTCAAATTATACAGCCTGGTTAAAGGAAATAGCTAGATCAGCTGAACACTATTTTAGCACCTATACTGATATCCCATCAGTCCCTATTGCTGAATTCTTATACAGTGCATGGGAAGCATATAAAAAAATACTTAAGTGATGCAATTTCAGAATTTGTCCCAAGAGATCGAAGAATAAATAGGGTAGGAGTTAAATGGATGTGTAATCGTATTAAGCTAGAGATTTGTAAGAAACGGATGATGTGGAAGGAATAACGTGTGCATAAGGGTGATATCTGCTATGAAAATTATAAGCAGCAGGCTAGAATAGTCAACTGTTGTATGGAAAGCTAAGTCTGAGTATGGAAAGGAACTGGCTCTGCAAGCTAAAGGATATCTTACAAGAATTCTGTCGATATGCTACAAGTAAAAGAAAGAATGATTATGAAAGAATAACTTTTTCTGAATGCAGATGCTGTGAAGACAACAGATACAGAAGAGTTTGTTCAATAATGAGTGCCCATTTTGCTAAAAGCTATCAACGTGGTGTATGTGACATTGAGTTCACTGCTACCCCTTCACTGAATGAAGAAACTCAGGTGTATGAAGAGTAGGTATTAGAGCTGTTGAACAAACTGAATAAGAATGGGAAGTGACTAAGTTTATGAATGTTCCATTCAGAAAAGGTGACATGCTGAACTATAAAGGGAAATTATGACTGACTGAGGAGTGTACAGAGTCCAGCAACCAATGCCATTCTGCTGAACTCTGTACACTCCTCAGTCAGTCATAATTTCCCTTTATAGTTCAGCATGTCACCTTTTCTGAATGGAACATTCATAAACTTAGTCACTTCCCAAGTGAGTACTGCATGATCACTGTCTCCAAATGGAGGCAGAATAGTCTTTAACTGAAACATTCTCATTATGCTAAAAAAATTCAGTTAGTAATTATCTCTATAGTTTGCCTACAGTTGACAGAACTGTAGCTGGCAGAGTGCCAAGAAAGAGTCAATTCATGGGAGAAAGGAAGAAAAGAATAAGGGATGTACAAATTTGTCAGCAACAAGCAAAATCATGTGCTTTACACATAAAATTTTCCAACTGTTATACAAGCAATATAGTTACCATTTTAAAAATTAGAATGTTCATAAAAGAAAAGCTAATTTTCCAAAGTGTAATAATAAATACTCATCACATGAAATGGGTTGATTACCCTATTATCAGAATGGACTTGCCTTCTTCTGCCATGTGAATTAGTGTCGAGGGTTCTCTCATCTGCAGTCGAACTATAGATGTTATTTTCTTCATTAATCATCAACATGAGTGATAATCAACATCTAAGCTCACACAACAGATTAATCTCACAATTACTTCAGAAGAGACTTTCTAGTTTTCTAGAGATTCTATAATTGTTTTGATATTCTATAATTTCAGGCTGTAACATTTCTTATTAATGATGGTATATGCATTACAAAATCTAAATATACATGACAACATATCTTAAGGGTGGTAGTAGTAGTAGTAAGAAGAAATTATACGGGATGAGAGTGTAATCCCCTTATGAGATGTTAATGCTTAGGATGGAGAAGACAAGAAAAATTTTGGGACCATTTTTTTTTGGTCAAAGAAATGATAAAAGACAAATCATATTAAGATTTTTGCATAAACAATGATTTTAAAATGGAAACAGTTGATTAGAGAAAAAACAGAGCCATACGATTAGAAGTGCAGTTAGGAGGTGAAAAAATCTATAACAGATTATTTCATCCTTGATAATGAATGCAGTAAGAAGTCATGGACAAAGTTTTGCTGTCTGTTGGATTGGAATGAAAGTGTAGGCTTTTTATGGCCTTAGAGATGCATATGTAAAATAAAAGTAGTGAAGAGAGAGAGAACTTAAGCTGTGGATGCTGAAACAGAATGAGGTGAAGTAAGAATGCATCTCAGTTCAAGTCCAAGGCTCACAATGACAAATCCATCTGACCCTCGCTACAGAAAACTCATATGGGCTATCAGCATAGCTTGTTACAATGGAGAGTTTGCTACAATGAATTTCATTTAGAATAATAACCCTGAGGAATTTTACAATAAATTGTTATAGTTAATGAATTTGTTTTTAAGTTAGCTATAGTAAGAGTTGACTGTACTGTAAATGAAGAATAGGAGAAAGTTTGAGAAGTAATAGTAGAAACATTGGTAAGATGTTTGGAAGGATGCAAATATAAAAATGAAAAGAAATCTGCTGGGGAATAGGAATGAAGAAAAAGCTGTTAAGCCAAAACAAAGCTTTTTAAAAATGTATAAAGACCAAATGAAATTAATGACAATGTTTATAATCAAAGAAAATTGTACCAAGAAAATAGTCAAGAAGGAAAAGCTGGGTCGAGAGAGAGATGAAACAACAGGATTTTAGAGATATGCTCAAAAATAAAAACAAGCTTCAGTGGGGGGGAGACAGAAATAGGTCTAGAAGAAGAAGAAGTATAAAAGTAGATAAAGAATTGAAAATCTCCTGCAAATGACTTGAAGTTTGAAATCAGAGCTTTTGTAGTTCAGAACTGGAATAGTTTTGTGAATCTAGACCAGCGCTTCCCAAACTCTGTGGGCCGCGGCCCCCTTGGGGGCCATAGGTTTTGTTGAGGGGGGCCGTGAAATAACGAAAACAAATTTAAAATGTTTTAAGACTAAGTATATTTTTTTTTATTTTAAAAGAAACGTATTTAACTTTTGTTATTTTTTATATTTTAATGGAAAAATAAACACACATTGGTGTTGGTTCACAAACTTTGCTTCCTGTGTATTTCGGTGCTTAATGAATATTAGTAAATATTGCTAATTCATATGTTTCATCTCAAAGCAGTGGTTAATTGTATTTACTTTGAATGCTCTCCAGGGAAGCTCAAAATCTTCCTGTCCCTTTCATCACACGTTCATAATCAGGGACTGTTGATATTGACTTTATATACATATCAAAACTCGTTTTATATTATCACTGTCATCCGAGCTAGTTTTCTGTTACCAATAAAAGTTTTGCATATACTTCACACATGAAAAAAAGCTTAAACAAGTTCATGTGGGGAGATAGTAACTCGCTTGCAGTGGTAAACAACACTCCCTCCCTAACAGCCACTATACTGCAGAGGCAATAAAAGCAAGTACTTTTATTATGCCAGTGAATAAGGTATGAGGAGTCTGTTTAATATATTTCTCAACAAATAGTGCAATTAGAGACAACTGGGATAAAAACACACTAATTAATGAATCGCATGTCTCCTCATATAGAAACTATGCTGTATAGACTGAAACAAAACCATATGTTGTATGGGCAAACAGTATCTAACTAAAAGCTATTGTTATTAATTAGATGTGTGTGCGAGTTTAAAGGTCCATTTAAGATGTTGTAGTTCCTTTTTCAGTTCTTCATCTGACAGTACAGATCTTGCACGATTCGCTAGAGTTGATATAATACCCAATTTTTGTGCTGGATGGTGATGGGAGGATGCATGCAAATATCTGTCTGTGTGTGTTGGCTTTCTAAAAATAGAGACTTTAATTGATTCAGGCATCTTGGTGAGTTTAACATCTAGGAAGCAGATGGAACTATTTTCTTCAATATCCATAGTCAATTTTATATCTTGATGGCGGTTGTTTAAGTGGTCGAGAAACTTGTGAAGATTCTCAGTACCATGCTCCCATATGAGGAATATATCGTCCACATATCTAAGCCAAATTTTTGGTTTTAAAGTAAAAGAGGAGATCACCTTTTCTTCAAAGTCCTCGAAAAAAATGTTGGCTAACACAGGAGAGAGAGGGCTTCCCATAGCTAATCCTTTGACCTGTTTGTATAGTTTACCTTCGAATTCAAAATAGCCAGAGTTTACACAGTGAGATAACAGAGAGAACATTTTATTTGAAATCTTGTTTTTTAAAATATGGAGAACGTCCTGTGTCGGAACGGTAAAGAGTGCTACCACGTCAAAGCTCACCATGATATCAGAAGATTTTAGTTTTAGGTCCTTTATTTTATAGACAAAATCTGTTGAGTTTTTACTATAAGAAGAAGATTTTCCCACATAAGCTTTTAACGATGACGCCAAATATTTGGATAACCTGTATGTGGGTGAGTCAATGCTGTCTACTATAGGTCTCAGTGGATAGTTTTCTTTGTGTACCTTCGGGAGGCCATATAACCTTGGAACGAGGGGGTGTAAAGAGCGGATGGAGAGCAGTGTATTCCGTGGAATTTCTGTGGTCTTTTGTAGGAGATTATTTGTTCTATTGTGTATTTCTCTTGTTGGGTCTCTCTCAATTTCCAAATAACTATCTGAATTTAACAGTGCTAAAATCTACGGATTAACAAGGACATTGTCATCTTAAAGGCTGATAAGGGGAATGCAACTGTAGTTCTAGATAAAATAGACTACCGAGAAAAAAATCTTAGCACTGTTAAATTCAGATAGTTATTTGGAAATTGAGAGAGACCCAACAAGAGAAATACACAATAGAACAAATAATCTCCTACAAAAGACCACAGAAATTCCACGGAATACACGGCTCTCCATCCGCTCTTTACACCCCCTCATTCCAAGGTTATATGGCCTCCCGAAGGTACACAAGGAAAACTATCCACTGAGACCTATAGTAGACAGCATTGACTTACCCACATACAGGTTATCCAAATATTTGGCGTCATCGTTAAAAGCTTATGCAGGAAAATCTTCTTCTTATATTAAAAACTCAACAGATTTTGTCTCTAAAATAAAGGACCTAAAACTAAAATCTTCTGATATCATGGTGAGCTTTGACATGGTAGCACTCTTTACCAACATTCCGACACAGGACGTTCTTCATATTTTAAAAAACAAGATTTCAAATAAAACGTTCTCTCTGTTATCTCACTGTGTAAACTCTGGCTATTTTGAATTCGAAGGTAAACTATACAAACAGGTCAAAGGATTAGCTATGGGAAGCCCTCTCTCTCCTGTGTTAGCCAATATTTTTTTCGAGGACTTTGAAGAAAAGGCGATCTCCTCTTTTACTTTAAAACCAAAAATTTGGCTTAGATATGTGGACGATATATTCCTCATATGGGAGAATGGTACTGAGAATCTTCACAAGTTTCTCGACCACTTAAACAACCGCCATCAAGATATAAAATTGACTATGGAGATTGAAGAAAATAGTTCCATCTGCTTCCTAGATGTTAAACTCACCAAGACGCCTGAATCAATTACAGTCTCTATTTTTAGAAAGCCAACACACACAGACAGATATTTGCATGCGTCCTCCCATCACCATCCAGCGCAAAAGTTGGGTATTATATCAACTCTAGCTAATCGTGCAAGATCTGTACTGTCAGATGAAGAAGAACTGAAAAAGGAACTACAACATCTTAAATGGACCTTTAAAAACAATGGCTACTCTCTAAAAAGTATTAACAACCAATTATCCCGCCGTCAACGTAACAACGTAGAGACACAGGACGACTCCAAAGGTCATATCGTCTTGCCATATATCAGCACACTATCCAAAAAGCTGAGCAGAATTCTAAAGAAGTTTAACATAAAAACGTGCTTCTCGACTCTGCCAAAAATAATATCACGCTTCAACAACTATAAACAACCTCACAACCTTCTACAATTCCCAGGTGTATACAAGGTCACTTGTGAATGCGGAAAGCCTTACTATGGGCAGACAGAGAAATCTATCTTACTACGTCTCGAAGAGCATCAGAGAGACGTTGCTTATAAGAGAACCAGAGCAACTGCTCTGTCGGGCCATGTCCTGCTTTCAATAAACACGAACAACGAAGGCCACCAACATGAAATAAATTGGACATTGACTTCAAACCTACACATCTGCCATGATGAAATAGAGCGCCGCATTGTCGAGTCAAGGGAAATCACCTTAGACCCTTTTCATTTGAATAATAATCTTAGCTATAATTTGGCTGACTCTTTCAACTCTACTATTAGATACTGGAGATCGCGTGATTCCACACACGCACAGGTGTACAACAATAGAACTTTAACTCGGACTGTAGTTCAAGCTCATAATAACTGTAATTTACAGTCGAATATTATGGCTTTATAATTGTATAGCTTTAGAGTGTGTCAATGTTAATTTAAGTGTCTTTTATTATCTTTCTATGTTCTTATCGCCTGAAGAAGTCATTCTTGACGAAACATGTTGCGTTTTTTCAAATAAATGTCATTGTGTTATAATTCTCGGGTTTAAGTCAGTTAATTTAGAAAAATGAATATGAATATATATATATATATATATATATAAAATGAATGTTATGGTGGTTTCACATATGGAATTCGGTTGAAGAGAGTTAGCATTTTAACTCAATTGTCAGCTATGCTTTTATCTTTCGGTTGAGCGATCTTTTGTTAATACCACACCAATCATATGCACGTTTTAATAACCTGCCTTTGCTGTCTGTTTCGTGTTAGGCTTAATTACCGTAAAGGGAGAAAAGTCACAAAAGAGAAAAATATTCCTGGTCCGGGGATTCCCTTATTCAGGTAATATTCACTAATTTCATGTTATCAGTCTGTGGTGTGCGAGTATTGGTAAGTGGTGATATTGTTTGATCTATTCTACATTAAAAAATTTAACCCTGAGATGGATAAGTGGCTGATAAAAAATAAAAAAAATTCCCGCGAACAATCAGAAGAAGCAGAAACAGACTCAAAAAAAAAAAAAAGGACAGTATTTCATATTTTACCAGAACGGCCCACATCGTCTTCAGAACCAAACGGTAAGAGGCAAAAAATGTAATATATACATTTGATTTTTGCAATATTAGCTGTGTATGTTTTGTATTGAATAAATACAATAAATATAATAATAATATATCTCTCTATTACGATTTTTTTTTTTGAGGGGGGCCGTGAAATATTTTAATTTTTGCAAAGTGGGCCCCTGACATCCAGAAGTTTGGGAAGCACTGATCTAGACTGATCTGGAGAAACATGATGATTGGACAAAGGATATTGTTGTTCCAATATGCAAAGGAGACTCAAAGAGCATATAGTGATTATAAAGGAATGGCATCATTGTGTCACTGTGCAAAGATTTATGAAAAGATAATGCAACAAGAATAAGGGATCGAGTGTGGGGAGAGACCTAAGTAAAGGCCAGTTTGGATTTAAAAAAATGTATATCAATTGCTGATTAAATTTTTTACTTCACTCACTGCATTTCCATCAATAGAAATGGAGAAACAGTGAGCATTTGGACAATGCCTATGCATGGAATTCTATACTAGAAAATAAGCTCTTGACTGAGCTCAATGGACAAAAGTCTGAAAGTCTATAAATGACAGGTACAAGAAAAGAAAAAATAGTTATGATTAAGAACATACTTAAAATATGAGAGTTGCTTGAAGACTAGATTTGATAATTCAGTTATTTATATATATGCTCAATAATGGATGATGATATAAAAAAGTACCTGATCTCTATCACTGCCCTCCATTGGGATGAAAGGTGTCCTAGATAATGTAATGACTAATGAGTAAATTATGAATATAATCTTTTTTTGATCTGAATGCATGCAAATTATTTACTGAATGAAGTGGACAAACGTAACAACAAAAAAGTTATATATCAATAGTAAGAAGAATGAAAGAATGGTTGTAAATCAGAGAGAAAACGTACAAGTTAATACTCCACCTCAGGATTTGGCAGACAAGTCATATTTTGAGGAGGAATGTTAATTTCAAATATTTGATGAGCATGATTTCTGTTGATGGAGATCTGAATCTAGAGAATAGAGGAGAATTTTGCTGGACTGAGGCAGCCCATTCTTGGATAGTGAAATGAGAAACAGAAGTTACCTTTTTATCTATTTCATCATGTGCAGCAGAGAAGTGAAGACTAACAGATAGAGATGTAAGTGGAATGCAGGCAATGGAAATGAAAGTTATGAATAATGCTGGAAAAATTAAGGAAACACCAAATAAGAAATATGAACATTAGGAGGATACTGGGCTAGAGTGTTTAAGAAATGCTTGTAAATTCTAACTTGAAGTGGTTTGGGAGAGTAAAAAAAATGCAGTTATAAAAAATACTAGGAAGAAAATATGAAATGAAGATTCAGGAGAAAATAACAAAGAGGAAGATCATAGACAATATCAGATATGAGAAGATCTGGATAGGGGTTTACGAAGAAAGAACAATGAGGACAGAAAGATTATTATCCCTATCACACCCTCCATGGAGTTGCACACTCAGTGTGGGAAACTCATTCAACTAACAACACATTTATTGTTGTTAAAATCCTTAACACTCCTTGCATTAACAACATATTCTAGTAATGTGTTCCATTCACACACAATTCTCTGTGTTAAAATTTACTCATGACACCCACTCCTCACCAGACTCTTATACAACTTCTAGGGATGGCCTCTAGTTCTTATCCTCTCACTTTCTATTCTTTTTATAATATCCTCTGTATTAATCAGATAAAATCCCCTAACTTAAATGTCTCTGTCATATCATCTCTTTTCCTCCTATCCACCACACAAACTCTGCAATGCAATCCACAGTTCTTCAACCTCTCTCTCCACCAGCATTCCAGAAGAATTCTGGAATGTTGGCTATGGAGAGAGAGAGAGAGAGAGAGATTGAAGAGTCCCAATATTCCAGTCCTGATACTGTCTTAGTCACTCTTCTCTGGACACTCTACAATGTGTCCACATCACACTGAAAACCAGGTGACCAAATCTGAGAAAAATAGTCCAAACATGGTCTGACCAGTGCTTTATACAGTGGTACAACCACCAACAAGTCAGCATATTTCTTACCATAGTAGCAATACAATGTGCAGCCTTTGAAACACTTGCAATATGTCTGCCCAACTTCAGTCTGCAATCACTCCCATATCTAGAATCTCATTCATTTCTGCAGCATAGTTGCATCAATACAGTACACAGACTGACCTTTGTATTCATTAATATTAAAACTACAACTCCACTTATTTTTCCAAACTAAAAATGTATTCAAATTTTGCTGAAGGGAATCAATATCAGCAGTACTACTTATAATTCTCCCTAACTTTGCATCATCAGAAAACAACTGAAGATTCCCAGTCAATCCACATAAAATATCATTTAAAACAAGTTAAACAGCAGGGGTCCAAGAACAGGATCCTGAAGCACACCAATGGTTGCCCTCCTTTTTTGAGACAATACTCCATCATACACAATTTGCTGGTATCGTCAAAAAGGCAATCTTTAATCCATCTAACCCATACACTATCCATTCTCATCCTCTGCAGCTTGTACACCAACTTATCATGAGGTAATTATTAAATGCTTTTACCAAGTCCAAAAATGTCCCTGTATATGATTCTTTCTTATCCAACACACACACATAAAATTTAACTAAATTGCTTGCTAAAAGGAGACTTACTCTTTACTAATCCATGATGAACATAAAGAATCCAGTGTCCATCAATCCAATCCATATTCTACTCGTAACACATTTTTCCAACACCATGGCTACAATTGCAGTTATATACTGGTCTACAAATTGGAAACTTCTCCAATAGAACCATGCTTGTGTATACTATTTCACTTTTTTCCACTCTTTAGGAACCTTTTTCCACTGCATGACTTTCATTCAATAACTAGGTCAAGGATATAGTTTATTTTGCACATTCCTTAAAAATATGCAATGATATATATCATATCTTTCCACAGTCTTATTAACATTAACTCAATGCCTGATACATCTCTGACTCTTTCACTATCAATTTTCCTAATACTGGCCTCTCTTCTACATATTGCACTGCATCATTTACACCTGTATGATATACACTGATGCAGTGCACATTCAATAATTCCACTATATCCTTTGTAATGGTCACTCTGCTACCATACCTAACCACCAGTGTCAACATACTGTAATTATTCTTCCTCTTGCCTGCCATATAGTGGGAGAATGCCCTTGAATTATCTTTGGTCTGACTAGCCAATCTCTTCTCATACTGCACCTTTTGTTTATTTACCATGCTTATCACTTTCCTAGGCTGTACTTTACAATCTTCATGTGATTGCCACAGCTGTCTTGTACCTCCTCCATAACACTTTCTTTTCCAATGCTGTAAGTTTTTTCACTTGGTTATATTATAAATTAAAAATGCCAAGAAATTATATTCTTAGTTTAATCCTTTATTCAAGTGTAAGCAAAGATAGTTTACATGTAAAGTCACTTCACAACTGGGCTACTTGTATATAGAGGCTAATGACTTCACATCAATTGCCTTAGTATTCCATAATGCAACACACATATCCTTATGGACATGTGCAATGCTATCATTATGGGACCAGTTTCAACCTTAATTGAGGTCTCATCAGTGGGAGTCAGACCCAGAAGTGATACCAAGGTTGAAATAATGCAGAAGTCATATTTCCATATACAACTAAGGCAACTGATGTGAAGTCATTAGCCTCTACATACAAGTAGCCCAGTTGTGAATTACCTCCAAGCATAAACTTTGTTTGCTTACACTTGGATAAAGGATTAAACTAAGAATATAATTTCTTGGCATCTTTAATCTATGCCACTTACTTGATTTCACTGTTCAATCATTTCACTCTTACTCTATTTATTCACTTAAACTCTTGGAATACATTGCTTGCATCAGATACTGCCTTATGAATTCCCTTGCACTATCAACATTTTTTCTGCACAGTTCATCAACCCAATATAGCCTGTTGAATGAACAAACAAAGAAACAAAAAGAAAGCTGATTTTGAGTCTGGATAAGGAGTTGTGTGCCAGGTAAAATGCAAACATTTAATGCACATCATCAACATGATAAAAAACAGCAGCTGCAAATCTTACTGTTTTTTTTTTTATATTTTATTTTTATATTGTTCTCACACAAGAAAGGTTTAGTAAACCTATAGTACATTTATACTGTAGGTGGGCTAAGGATTTCCCCCCCCTTCCCATTTTTATTAATTTTATACATGTTTTTGTATTTTATTACATATACAGAAGCCCTGTTCTAGATACCAAACATAGAACTTTTTTTTTTCAAGCCACTTCAGGCATCCACTAAGCAGGTTGTGTTCTCAGACCGGGCAATGAAATTCATCTGCCAGCTAAAAACAATCAAAAACATGACAGGATTCGAACCCATGACTGCTGGTTGGAGAGCAGCACGCTAACCACTCAAACCAGTGCCTGGTCGGCTAAGTTTGCTAAATATTCTAATTTGTTCAGACTGTCAGAGAGCACAAGCTGATTTAATCATGTTTCACTGCACAAAAGTTCCAAAATATTAGGATATGTCCAAATTTCTCTCTAAAGCTTATCTTTTGCACAAGGGTGGAGAAGTGAGCAAAACTATATCCACCTTTTTAATTTTGATTCGACTGAGATTTAAGATAGAATTATTGATAATATGATGATTCATCTTATTAACACTAAGAATAAGTTTTTTTTTTTAGTATATAAAAAACTGCATGCTTCACAAATGGCTTGTTATAAACCCAGTCACCTTGCAAATGCCATCACTTCTATTGCTGCATATCCAATAATTGGGTATAAGCAGAGTTTTTTTTATGTTGCTCCCACCCTGAAAAGTTATCAATAAACGTATAGTAGATTTTGTATAGGTGAGTAGGCTAAGAATATTTTTAAATTTATTTTTATATAGTCTAGAAACCTTGCTCTAGACCAGGGATCGGCAAAGTGGTCGATATTGACCCCGTGGCTATCCAAGGGGTCAATAAATGTCTAAGGGTCAAAGGGGGAGGGGTTAAATTTTTAATGTTCTTTATAAATTTCTTTAAGTATTTTCTTAAAATATTTATTATCAAGAAGCAGTTACGAAGTAAAAGGGCGAAGGAATTATTTTTAAATTGAGAAAATGATTACTGATAACATTTATTCATTTATTTAACGTGATGGGGATCAAAGAGGGATCAAGGATTCCATGAAGGGGTTGATGGTCTAAAAGGTTTGCCAACCCCTGCTCTAGACCAAACGGGAAACTTTTTCAAGTCACTGCAGTCCCACCTAAAGATAATCACAAACATCAATGTCCATGGCAGAATTCAAACCTGCAGCCTGTTGGTTGGAAAGCAGTACTCAAACCACTCAGCCAACCAGGCTGACAAAGCAGTTATTCTGTTTCCATATTAGGTTAGTTTAATGAGCAACGGATGAGCAAATGAGCTAATGTTGAATCTAATTTGATTGCGTCACCTTGTTTCAATATGAAAATGAGTGAAGTTTTATTTAAATATATTCTAATATGAAGATTGGTAGATGATGAATAACATTTTAACACAAATATTTAAGTAAAAACAATTTTTTTTTTTTTAGGCATGTGAATGTTAGTTGAACAAAACAGATTCTGCTTAATCAATGGAGAATCTAGTCTCCTTAAAAGGCTACAAAATTTATTTTGGAAATGAAGTTACATAATTATTTGCTTTTATGTTGCAGCACTAATTCTATAAAAACAGCACTAAGCGGAAGAGAGTAAGAGAAAGGAATTTAGTATTTCAATATCAATTTGACAGCCAACAGTCTTAAGCTTCTTTCTGAAGCATGGAACAAAAAAACTATTTCAGCAGAAAAAGAGTGACGAAGAGCAAAGGGGGGGGGGTAATTTTTACAAGACTGAGGCAATTTGTGAAAACTATAGTGGCTAATCTTTTAACTGAAAGTAATGTAAAAACTTTAGTGTCCAGATTATTCAGCAAATATTGTACATAATTTACATAGATGAAAACTATTACTCACCCAACAATTCCACTAAAATACTCCTTATAACCGTCATATGTTACATTCTGAAATAAAAATATATTCTATTTGTTAAAATCTTCAAGGTGTTTCTTGAATGGGGTTTCTTTCAGTTACATGAAAGGATATGTGTACAAGATATTTGAATTACAAATAGAGGATAAATTATTGTTATAACGAAAGTAAAAATATTATGTAAATTATTTAACCCACAAAAATACAAAAACAAAATGTATATAATTTATTAATTTTGTTATTTCAATGCATTTTGAGTCAATATCCTTGGAGAAAAAAAAAAAAACACTTGCTAGAAAACTTGAGGTCCTCACAATAGTTATTGTGGAAACATTTAATCTCTGTTGCCCCCCCCCCCAATCCCCCACTTAATTTCTACATGGACAGGACAAAATCCTTAACATAAAGACACTCACACTTTCAGTCTATGTAACTGATGAACATTTATTCTGCTACATAGACAATTATTTATTAGTTAAATGGTATCTCCATGGATTCAGAATATTCACTGCGGGAGATGCATTATTCACTTACTAGCAATTATTTATCTATCATACGTCTCCTTAAACTGATTAACTGACGAAGCACTCACAACCACTTCGCAACCCATTCCACCCATTCATCACCCTCCAAGCAAAAAATATAGTCCTAATGCCCTTGCTAATAATATTCTTAGGTAATTTCCATGGGTGACTCCTTATTCACTGTCTGGCAAATACTGAAAAAAGTCTTCAGTGACAACCCTATAAAACTTTAATAACATATGCTATTCTCATGTCTCCTTTTTTTTTGCCTATCAGCTAGTTTTTCAAGCCCACAGCCCATCCATCTATTCTTATTAGGTAGCATTTCATAGACCTGCACAATTTTTTAGTCACTCACCTCTGGATCTTTTCCACTAATTTCATCCCCATGGAATCCAGGTAACTAGATCTGCATACAGTATTCCAAATGTGGCATTATTAAATGCTTTATATAAGGGAATAATAAACTTCCCTATCCCTGCTGCGAGTGCATTCTTCAATCACATAATCTAATGTGCTGTTTTGGCTACCTTTGCAATATGCCAGCTAAACTTCAATTCCCTGTTCACAATCACCTTTAAGCACCTTGGCCTCATCTCCTGCAGTTCAGTTCCATCAACATAGCACACAGCTTGTGATCTCTTATTCACAAAGCACATCACATTACACTTGGCTACATTAAACTTGCAACCATTTACCTTTGCCCATACTGCCAGTCTAAGTCTTCCAGCAGAATCTCTGCATCACCTTCATTTACAATTGCTCCTCAGTTTAGTATCATCAGAAAAACAAATATTTTCCACCAAATCATTTCCTGTATCACTAGTGTACAAATTAAACAGAGGATCAAATACTGAGCTCGTGGTACATCACTGGTTATCTGCCTTCTCCTGGACTCAACTCCTCTATAAACCACTCTTTGGTATCTGTCCATCAGCAACCCTCTAATCCAAATCATTTGCTTCAATTTATGCAAGAGTTCTACATGAAATACTGTCAAATGCCTTTGTAAAGTCTAGCAGTATCAGTGAGTAGACATTTCCTTTATCCAACTCCATTATCCAACATCCAGGTAGACACATCAGATACATTTTTTTTAGTTCGACTGAAACAAGGAAATGTGGCAATTTCTTTCATTTACGTGAAATCCTATGTGATTCTAGTGGTAAGACTTATACGTTGGTTAGACATAACTGGTAATTAATTTACGGAATTAACAACGCATATAAAGTAAATTAAAGTTATCTTTAATTAATTTACTTTATATGCGTTGTTAATTCCGTAAATTAATTACCAAATCCTATATGAATTAGAGAAATTTGAATAACAAACAGATGAGGTCAAATTATTTACAAGTTAATCCTTTCTTTTAGATCAGCATTCATTTTAGTAAAATTATTGAAACTAAAACGGTCTAAAATTAAAGTAATTATTCTTAATACAGTTGTAGTCTCCATAATTTTTATAAATGAATATTTACAAGTATTTAAATGAACTATTTCAGCTTTCAAATAAAGTTATTTGAAGTTGCCTGCCTCTGCAGACATATTAGCCCATCTTTCAAATGGACTATTAAGATTACTTCGACAAGATTAATTTGTTACTAGCAGACATTTCCACTTACCAAGTCTTAGATAAAAATCCCATCATGAGTAATCATCTGGAGACTAACGCTCTTATCCACAATATGACCGGCTGGTCGGATGAACTTAAAAAACAACTTAAATCATTACATCCTATCACTCCACGCCTTTATGGAGCTCCCAAGATTCATAAAGAAAACGTTCCTCTTCGTCCAATAGTTGATGGAAGATCATCACCTACATACCTACTAGCAAAGCATCTGGCAAAATTAATGAAAGGAACAATTAGACACACAGAGACCTACATTAAAAACTCTCAACATTTTGTAGAAAAAATCAAGAGTATTAAAATATCAGAAACGGACATTATGGCTAGTCTGGATGTAGTGTCCTTATTCACTAATGTACCGATCGTAGAGGTAGTTAACATTCTGCAAGATCTTTTCCCTCAAGACATCACACAGCTGTTTCATCATTGCCTGAATTCAAATTTCTTCAAATTCAACAACACTGTATACAAACAATTGGAAGGACTAGCCACGGGTAGCCCTCTGTCACCACCATGCGCAGACCTTTTTATGGAAAAACTTGAAAAGGATATTCTTTCCACCATTGTAACGAAACCATCAATTTGGTGGAGATATGTCGATGATGTGTTCATCATCTGGAAAGACACCATGGAAAACCTTCTCGTATTTCTGAACAAAATCAACTCACTACACAATAAGATCAAATTCACTATAGAACTAGAGAAGAACAAAGAACTTCCTTTTCTTGACATCCTAGTGAAGAAAGAAGATAACAATTTCCAACTGTCCATTTACAGGAAACCCACAGATACTGGTAGACATCTACATTATTCGTCCAACCATCACAGATCACAAAAACACAGCATCATTCACATGCTCCATAATAGAGCCTTAAGGTCGATTTCAAAAGAAACAGAGGTACAGTAAAGAGAACTGTCACTAATATCTAACACTCTATCTCTTAATGGATACCCTTCTAACATTTTAAACAAATGGCTATTTAAAGACAACCACCACCAACATGTTACAGTACCCCAATATGTGTCCACAGCTGTCGTTCCATATATTAATTCAGTTTCCACAAAATTGACAAGAACGTTAAAAGCTCATAACATCAGAGTGGTTTTTAAACCAACTACCATGATCAGACAAATCTTAGGATCACCTAAAGATGAGGTACCTTTCTTCAAATGTCCTGTAGTATATGAAATTCCATGCACGTGTGGCCTTTCTTACATTGGTCAGACTTCTAGAAGTTTTGAAATAAGACAGACGGAACATGTGGGGGATGTCAATCATAATAGAATCATCACATCTGGTTTAGCACATCATTTCTCAACATCAAATCATGTTATAGATTGGAAAAACAGTTCTATGCCTTACATCGAGAATAACTACAGATACAGAACTTTAAAAGAAACAGCTGTGGTATTATGCACAGGCAATAATTTAAATAGAAATCAGGGCATTGCTCTTAAAGACATATGGAAAAATCTCATCATCTCTCTCAGTTCAACAGAATTACAATATGCAAACAACTACAAAACACGTGGTCATGTACCGGTATCTGAATGAAGCTTTCGAACACATGCACGCCTTCAAACAGAATGATCAAATGTAATGGCCTAACAGTTACTAAAGTGTATGTTTTTGAAATGTAACTCAATGCATTTGTTTTCACACCAGTTCAGCCTTAAAAATGCTAGACAGTGGCTAGTGAAACTTGTTAGCTCTTTGTATATTTTATCATTTATCTTCTGGTCTTTTAATAATAAAAAGTTATTTATTGGACTATTATCTTTTAGTTTACAAAAAACCAACACGCTTCAAGATACATGCATAAACAATTACTCTATCATGCAGTCTAAAACCATCATTTTTAATTTTGGTTTAACCAATAAGAATACAATTTGGTCGGCTAAATCCCAAATTGCCAGCCCATCCTCGTTCGTTCAGTATCCAAGTAGATACCCAACAGGGTGCACCACGAGAAGGTGACGATTGAACATTAGGTCAGAAGCCCTGGTCAGTTCTCCGCATTCCTTTAAAGGCTATGTGGAGGTCTCCTCTCAGTTATACAGCTTTGACCCTTAAGCACCACAATCAAGAAAAAGAAGGAGTAGCCATAGTATTCAACACAAAATACGAGGCTAATCTTCTTGAATGGCAGTCAGTCTCAAGTAGAGTAGTGTGGGCAAATATGAGAATGGGGAACAGGACAATGAGACTGACACTTCTACCTTCTGTGGGACTCATTGTGACTGCCACTTCTACCTTCTGTGGGACTCGTTGTGACTGCCACTTCTACCTTCTGTGGGACCATAGAAGAACCTTCCATGGTCCCACAGAAGGTTCTACAAAGGTAGAAGTGGAGGAATTTTTTGAGGCTTTAGAAAAAGCCACTGACAACGAAAAATGAAAAGTTGGTCCTTGTTGGGGATCTAAATAGCAGAGTAGGAAATGATTGTGAGACATACAAAAATATTTTGGGAAAATTTGGAGAAAAGAGCAAAGCTAATAATAATGGCAAATATCTGTTGGATTTCTGCTCAGGACATGGACTGGTTATTACTAACACCATGTTCCAACATAAAAATATGCACAAATTCACATGGAGAGAAGAGGCTAGGAATAAGAAAAGTCTCATTGACTATGTTATTGTTGATAGTGATGTTTCTCCCTGATGCAGGACACCAGAGTGTACAGAGGATTTGAAATTGTAAGTGATCACTATCTAGTCTTGAGCAAGATAAAATTGAATTTCATATTAAAAAGAATAACATGTAAGAAAGTTTTAAAGCGAATAAAAGTTGAGCAGCTCTCAGATGTGAACTGTAGACTAAAATACACAAAGATTATTGAAGAAAAAAATGAAAGAGTTTGAGAACAAGAACCAAACTTTGGAGATTCAGTGGCAAACCTTGAAGAAAACCCTCATCAATTCAGTCAGAGAGAAACGTGGTGAGGTTGTCTGCAAGGATAGAAAAATCAGAACTCCATGGGGATCACACGAAGTTAAAAAGGCAGTGAAGGAAAAGAAGAATATCAAAAGTTCCTGGCAAATAAGTCAGCTTGTGCTCTTGGAGAATACAGAGACAAATGTAAGAAAGCTAAACACTGTGTAAAACTAGCTAAACAAAAGTCATGGGAGGACTTTGGCAAGAATATAGAAAATAAATATCAAGAAGGTGGCAAAATATTCTGGAGGTTGTTGAAAAAGCTTAGGAATGGAGGAAGGTGTGCTGTAAAAGGAGTTAGAGATGATAAAGGTGACATGAAAACGGGAAAAAAAGATATCCTTGAAGTATGGAGTAATTACTTTGAAAAACTTCAAAATGAAACAAGCAGTGATGACAGCACAGTGCTAAAAAAACACTGACCAGGCATGCAGTCAGGAATACATATCCATACTTGAAGCAGAAAAAGTCATCAAAGGCTTGATATGTGGAAAGGCAGCAGGAGTAGATGATATTCGACCAGAAATGCTGAAGTATGGTGGTATAAGAGTCTTACAGTGGCTGCACTGCATAGTTCAGAAGGCCTGGACAGAGGGACGAATTCCCGATGATTGGAGTAGAGCTCTCATAGTACCCATATATAAAAAGGGAAATAAAACTGCATGTGAGAATTACAGAGGTATTTCCCTACTGAGTGTTCCTGGCAAGATCTATGCAAGTATACTTGAGAAATGGTTGAGAAGAATTATGGAAGAAAAGCTTGGTGAAGAACAAGCTGGATTCAGGCCAAATAGAGGCTGTCAGGATCAGATCTTCACTTTACGACAAATAGTCGAGAAAGCATGGGAATATAACAAAGTTCTGTATTTAAGTTTTGTCGATTTGGAAAAGGCATATGACAAGGTGCCAAGAGAGAAGCTATTCAATACACTGCAGTTATATGGTGTCAATGGGGCATTATATCAAGCAATACTTAGTCTTTGTTTGAGTTGTAAGTCAGCAGTTAGAATTGAAGGAAGTACAGGAAGATGGTTTAATGTTAAATCTGGTGTGAGACAAGGATGTACATTATCCCCTCTGTTATTCATTATCTATATGGATCACATTATGAAGGAAAGTGGTATTAAACATGGTATCAAAATTGGAGATGTTAATGTCAGCTCTTTGCTTTATGCGGATGATGTTATACTTCTAAATAAATCCGCTACAAGTCTGCAAGATTCTCTGACTAAATTGAATAGCTGATGTAATAGATATGGTATGAAGGTCAGCAATAAAAAGACAAAGACAATGAAAATAGGCAGAATCATTGAAAATGTCAACTGTGTTGTGAATGGAGAACCTGTGGAACAAGTAAAACATTTCAGCTACTTAGGCACGATTTTTACTGAAGATGGTAAATTAAATATAGAAATAGACAACAGAATCAGCAAAGCTGGTATCGTGGGAAGTCAATTGAATAAATTCATATGGAATAAGAGAGAAATTAGTCGGAACACTAAATTAGCTGTATACAAGACTGTGTTCAAACCAATTTTAACCTATGGATCTGAGAGCTGGGTCAGAAGTAAAACACTTGACCAAAGACTAGAGACCACAGATATGAGAGTCCTGAGAAAGATTATAGGTGTGAACAGATGGCATCAATGGCAATATTATATTAAAAAACGAGGATATTAGGAAAGAACTTGACATTGTCAGCATCCAGGAATCCGTTAGCAGAGCTAATCTCAGGTGGTATGGTCACTTAAACAGAATGGGTGAGGAAAGATTAGCAAAACAAGTGTTCTCTTCCAGGTTGGCAGCAAAACGACCCAGAGGAAGACCAAGCTATAGGTGGATTGATACGGTACAAAGTGCCTTAGATGATAGAAATATAAGATCTGATAATGTTGGAGTCTTGACAAGTAACAGACTGATTTGGAGGAAAATTGTAGATAGGAAATGAATAATGATGTAAATTTTTCATGTAGTACTATCATATCCTGTACACCACTTGAGGGTACATAGCAAGAATTTGTTGATGATGCAGTCTAAAACACTAACAGGAGTATTTATTTTGATAGAGCTAGAGTCAGAACTCAATTATATTATTATTAAAGACATCCAGAGAATCAAGGACTAAATGAGGATGCTATATATCACCCACTACTGCTATATCTTCTCTTAAACCAGTGTCTGTACTCCACATACTCTCAACCTGTCCTAGAAATTTTGCATCCGTAATCTTGAGATCTTTGTTGCTTTTCTTTGCAGCCTTTCCATTGCTTCATCCCCTCTCAATCTAGAAGGAAAACATCTGCACACAATACAACACACAATACTTGATGCAACCACACCTGGACAATAGTCCAGGTGTGGTTGCATCAAGGCCTTATAAAGAAGCAAAGAACTTATACCACCTAAATGTGGTATAAGTTCTTTACGACAAGTTGCCCCAGTCCTGAAAATACTTCAGGCTCAAACTCTGTTTGCTTACACTTGGATAAAGGATTAAAACAAATATATAATTGGTAGCATAGCCAAGTGAAAAAATTTCCATATTCTCAGTTGTATTTGCAATTTTTGATATGTGACCTTTGAACTTCAAATTTCCATCTACCATAACTCCAAGATCCCTAGACTCAGTTTCCCATAATCCCATTTGCCATATAGCATAATCCCATTTGCCAACACTTAATGATTGGAATTTGCCACATTTCTGGCATATTCCAATCATTAAGTGTTGGACATTGGTAGTGTTCCTGATTGCTCTATTCTTTGCATCATCAGCTAACAACTAAACATTTCCTGTCAGGTCCTTCCCAATACCATTAATATATAGAATGAACAACAACAACAGTCTAAGAACTGATCCTTGAGACACCACTGGTCACATTAAATCTGGCAGATCATACCCCCCCCCCATACTACTTTCTGATAGCTGTTCCTCAACAACCCACTTATCCAAGTCAATAGGTTACATTCCAATTCCACATTCTCCAGTTTATGCAATAGTCTTTCATGTGGTATCCTATCAAATGCAAAGTCCAACAGTATCATGGCATATCCATTTCTTTTATCCAGCTCAGCTATATCATCAAATATGAGCAAACTGCTCTAACATGACTGTTCCTCGCAGAGTACAGATTGTTTATCTACCCATTTCTCTATGGGCAAGTTCTTACAAACTTCAATAAAATTTTCACACCCATTACACAGATGCTTTAGGATAAACAGACACATCAATATTGACGCCATGCTTGTGAAATGAAATTATCATACATCCTACAGGAATAGAAATTCCTGTAGGATCTTTCAAGAGCTGAAAATCGTTTAGCACATGCTGATATCCTATCTGTGCTAAATTCTTATCTAGGTTATACAACAGCACTACAACATCCTTCTCATATACCGCTTATCTCTACCCCCCCCCCCCAATGTAGCAGAAGCAGCAGCATTGTGCACAATGTTTTATACACACACCAGGTCGATATATCTTAGTGAAGCGAGCACTCATTTGAACAATAGCAACTGCTTTTAACAAAAAGGTACCACTACATTCGTTATTCTTTGACATTCATTCTTTCTTTATCAGCAGCATAATGATAATATGCTTTGGGGTTGCATTTAGCCTGCACAGCCAATTTCTTTTCCTACTCCAACTTACATGGGTGGTCTGAAAAGTTCTCGGCCTTGACCATAGATGGCAACGCTATCGGCAAGATTTTTTTTCTAAGTTGGTACATCTGTCATAAGCATCCATGTGAAATAGCAAGTCATTCTATCAAGTAGCTTGTTTCATACAGCTGTCTGAAGCAAAAGTATCTGTATCCCTTGAAATGGATAAAATTGAGTATCATGCGGCTATAAAATTCTTTGTAAAAGAAGGTTTAACACCAAAAGAAATTCATTCGAAGTTCATAAGAGTTTATGGGCACTCTTCTCCTTCATTTTCGACAATTAAGAAATGGGTTGCAGAGTTTAAACTTGGATTATCTTCAATGCTGTACCAGCATTGAAGATTATCCACATGAAGGATGTCCAAAAAGTGTAACAACAGAAATCATTGAACAAGTGTATGATATGGTATTAGATGACCAGCGAGTCAAAGTGTGTGAAATTGCTGAGACTATAAGCATTTCAAAAGAACATGCAGGATATATTTTGCATGAAGAACTGCAAATGAGAAAGCTTTGCGCAAGATGGATGCCAAACACGCACTTGCATGAAAATCTCTGAACAGTGCTTGGAGCATTTTAACAAAAATAAAACTGAATTTGTGTGTAGATTTATTACTATGGATGAGACTTGGATTCACTATTACACACCAGAATCCAAACAGTAGTCAAAACAGTGGACAGAAGCCAGTTGTTCAGTGCAAAAAGACAAAGTCATGGCATTGGTGTTTTAGGATGCTAAAAAGTATCTTGTTTATTAACTATCTTGAAAAGGGTAAAACAATAACCTGGGAATATCAATCCGATCTTTTAATCAGATTAGACGAAAAAATTCGTGAGAAAAAACCTGGTTTGCAGAAGAAAAAATTATCCTTCATCAGGACAATGCACCTGCCCACAAAAGTGTTTTAGCAATGGGAAAATTAAAGGATGAATTGTTGAAACATCCACCCTATTCCCCAGATTTGGCTCCCTCTGACTTCTATTTCTTCCCAAAACTAAAATTCATCCTCACTGGTCAGTGTTTTTCTTCAAATCAAGAGGTGATTGCAGCTATAGAGGGTATTTTGCAGATCTTATTGAGAACCACTACAGGGACGGGGTAATGGCACTGGAGCATCGCTGGAATAAATGTATTAGCCTGAAGGAAAATTATATTGAAAAATAAAAATTATTTTGAAATTATAAATTCGTTTTTTCATTGTTAGGCCGAGAACTTTTCAGACCACCCTTGTAGCTCTCCGTACAATATTTACAACTTACTCCTGCTCTTTATATATCTCTTAACTCTCTCACGCTTATTCCCATGAAATTCTTTCTGCATCATCTGCTTCTTATAGATCTCTTATTTAAGGTTGTACATCCACTTCACTTCCATCCTATTTGTTCTCCAAATTCCAGGGTCTGACCTCATTATTTAAGCATCTTTTCAAAGCTTCCCATGTTGTTGATATCCTTCCGATTCAGTAACTGATACCATGGCACCAAAGAATGCATTTATCATTGCTGAATTTATCATAATTTCCAGCTTTGTAGTTCATGTAACCTGTCCTAATGGGAACATCCATACACTTAACTACTTCCCAGGTTAATAGAGTATGATTACTATGACTAACTGTTAGCAAAACATTGACATCATTAACAAATAGTACTTCTGACCCTATGATCAAATTTAACATTCTTTTGCCTCTAGTTGCTTCTTTCACGTGATAACTTAAGCACGTTCTCACAACACAGAAAACATGATAAAGAAAACATCTTTATCATGTTTTCTCTGATACCTGATCAATGTTCAGATAATTTAAGCCTCCATAACGATCACTCACATTTAGTACTCATCGGTGTAATTTGGTGATATATTTCTTCATCTCCAGCAAACTGAACAATCAGGTGTGTAGCAACACCGTATCACCAACAGATTTTATCCTGTTAGCCTCAACTTCACACAAGAGAGAGCCTCAAACTCACTGCTACATGGGATGTTATTACTATTATTGTTTTCGAGTTTCATTTCTACCCTACATGGACACAATTCATCTGATATCATTAGCAGTACCACTCCTCCCCCTCCTCTCACTTCTGACTTTCCTAAAAACACTATATCCTTTATGCTCAAATCAAGTGACTACATCTGACTCACAGAGTTAGGTTTCACCAATGCTAATGATTTTAGGCTGCAATGTATTCACTAAAGCAATAAACTCAATAATTTCATTCCTGATGCTCCTGACATTTGTCTATAGGTTCAGTGAAAATTCATTGTGGGAAAATTCTTCATCAGGAAATTCATTATTGAGAATGTTCTTCAAAGGGATAATTCATCACAGGAAATATCTTTGTCAGAAAATTAATCGTAGAAAAAATTGAAATAATATTGTAACGATACACATATATGAAAAACAACAGATAGAAAATAGTTTTTCCATATTATTATTTTTTAACTTTTTTTTTTTATAATATTGCTATTCTGTAAAAAGTGAAATTAATATTTTGATTACTGATCAGTGAGTTCCTTAATTTCTATTTATTTCTTAAATTTTTTTTTTTTGGTCTTACTTAGATACTATACTCTGTAGATGGAATATTAATATTTAACAAAAGTGATAAGGTAGTTAAGGAGGAAGAGCACCAAATTTAAGAATATTTGTTTATTTGGGTAACTTTTCACTATTTTTCTACCTTAAGACAATTACTTATCCAGATGCAATTGTTTTTATTTTTTTAAAATTCAGAAGATGAGGGGCTTTCAATCATAGGATCCCTATCTGTGTTCTGAAACATACTCCACTTTTCCTGCATAGTAAAAAGATTTTGAAGGCCATTACTGTTCTACACAGAATAGCGTAAGACAATATGTGGATCTCTGAGTAATCATACTAACAGAAACTTTGAAAATTAGTGCAAAAATAATTTCCACAGTATTTTCAGTAACACATCTTCCAAAGTGAATATATATCTTAGAAACAATATATATCTAAGTCAAGAAGTCATAACGGTTGCAAAATGGCTAAGTCAATGTCATTCTCATAATTATTTCTAATGTTCAGTTGCCAAAAAATAGCAAGAAAATAATCATATGCACTTTCTTTTGAAAAAACAAAGAATGTTGTAAATAACACTTCATTCTGAAATGATCACTCACTCAAAATCAAAAAAGAAAAAAAAAAAAATATATATATATATATATATTTAATTGATCCCATACATGAAAGGTCGAGGAACCCCTATAAGCACATCAGTGCCATGTGTAGATTGCAGATAGAAGATTAGACAGACTGGGATAGAAGATTATTATTATTATTATTATTATTATTTTTTTTTTTTTTTTTAAGAGTTGCAGGTTGTAGTTTGGGAATACTTCGTGAGGAAGGCTATTCCAGAGGACAGAGATTGATGGAATAGAACAGGAAGAATAAAAGCAGGTTCAGTGTATTTGCAGTTGCACAGTAAAAGGATGCTGCTGAGCTTGTATTAATAAGTAAAACAGAAAGTGGAGGAATGATGGTTACCAATTTGCTGGTGCAGTGCCCATGGAAGCAGGCTATAGAACAGACACAGTGCTGAAACAATGTATATGTGAGATGGAGGTTGAAATGCATCAGTAAGAAAGGAATCATCCATCCAGATGGATGATGGATTTTTAGATAGGACCATCTAAAACTCCCTGACACTGTCCATAGGTCACTTCTGGACAATGCAAAGGATTTTTAGGGAAGCTTAACATGCACTGCCTCAAACATGTGAGCAATATTCTAATCATGGGCAGATTTTGGATTTGTATATAGTTAAGAGTTGGTTAAGTGTAAAATAACATCTTGAATGAAAGTGGAAATCTAATTTTTTTTTTTAAGAGGAAGATATTAATGTGATGTTTTATGCCGAGAAAGTCTGGAGATAAATATTAGCCTAAGCAGACAAGGGAAGGTGAGCCAGGATCTCCTCTGCAAGAGAAAAGGCAAGAGTGTGGTTTGGTGGACACGACAAGCCTGTCTTCGGTCCACTGAAGGATAGTGTGTCGATCAATCTGTAAGGTACTAGTTGTAAATGATCTTGTAGCCTGGGATGTCAAAGTATTGCATGGTCTATCAGATGTGAGTAGGATGAATGAAGAGTGCTATCATCTGCAATGCTATGGATAGGATAAGTACTGATTGAGAGTAGGGTTATTTATGTAGAAGAGAAAAGTAGGTAATAAGAGTGAGCCTCAAAGCACTCTTGCATTAGTGGTGACGCTTGAAGAGTGGGTATCATCGACTATGACTCACAAGAACGACCAGAGAGAAAGATGGAAACCCAATTACAGACAGTGGCATGAAGACCAAAACTTGGCAGTTTGTTTAGCAGGCCTTGATGCCAGACACGGTCTAAAGCTCTGGAATGTCTAAAGCAACAGCAAAGTTTCTCCAAACCTTTCCATGGCACATGTCCAGTAATGGGTGATGTAAACTATAAGGGCAGCTGTGATCTTAATAGCAGAATCTATACTGGTGATTGCTGATTAATTGGTGGGCTTCTAAATAGTGGATAAGTTGGCTAATGATGACTTTCTCCATTAATTTGGAGAGGACAAAGGTGCACTGATTAGATCGTCGGCTTGTCGAGAGCTCCTGAAAAGATTAGTGTTATTTTGTGTTAACATTAGATATTTTATTAGAATTTTAAGTAGTATTGTTTGCTTTTTGTTTCTTGGTGTGTCTATGCAATTTTTGCGTGTTTTCTGTTATTTTAATTATTATTTTTAAGAAAAGATAGCGTACACATGGCACCGATAAAGAAAAAAAGGGCGGCCAGGTCGCATGTTTGTTTAAGAGTTTTGATGTAAACGAATTTGTGCAATGTGCTGTCTGTGAGATGTATGCCTTGCGAAGAGCGGTGGGAGTCTGGTTAGAAAGTGATGGTGGAGTTAATATGTGTAAAAAGTGTAAAGAGAATAAGGACTTCAAGCATGTTTCGTGTGTCGAGAGCGATATCGTGAACGATAGTCAGAATGTAGAAAATGGCGTTTTGCTAGAGAATTGCATGGTAGTGCCAGATAGGTGTGAGAGTGTCGCCGAAAATGTAAATGAAGGTAGAAACACAGAAAGAATGGATGATTTGATCAATAATGAAAATGGTGAGATAAATGCGTGTAGCGAAATTGCCAGTTTGAATGGTGCGATACACCGAGCTAAAAGACAACTGGAGCGTATGGAAAAATGTGTGTTGAACGTACCGACAAATAACCGGCGGAAGTCTGTGACGGCAAATAATAGAATGTTCGCAAACGTCAATAAAATGAAGGAGCGAGTGCTGTATGGGGATTCGCTATTAATAGGCATAATAATTGAGAGTTTAACGAAGTCGTACCAGCCGGGTGCGAACATAAAGGACGTCAGCGAATCTATTCGACTGCAAAAACAGAGGGTGAAAGAGATGATAATCGTGGCAGGAACGAATGATTTGAAAGAGGACAAAATGGAAATGATAGAGGATGTGAGGAAGTTGTTTGAGGTAGCAAAAGAGAAGAGTGAGAGAGTTAGGATGGTGAGTATCTTACCCCGGTATGACAGTGAAATGTTTAGAAGGAGGGCCATAATTGCCAATGACTTTATGCGTGGGTTATGAATGGAGAGTGGTGTAGAATTTGTGGATGTGTGGAATGAGTTCGATGGGCGAAAGGACTTATATAAGATGGATGGGTTGCATTTGAATGGAGTTGGTGTACGGAGACTTGAAAGAGTGTTGAAGAATGATGTGGAAGTGGATGTACAGACTCAGGGAAACTAGATTTATTAAGAGGGGGGGGAGTAGATATGCAGATTTTAGGGGGGCAGTTAAGTGTATGAATGAGTATATTATGCCCAAGCGAGTACGACGGACAACAAATCAGAAAGGATAGTTAGTATAAGGCATCAAAGTAGGGATGGGACAAATGGGCTTCTGCGATTCGTGTACACTAATGCCAGGAGTATTAGGAACAAGAAGGAAGAGTTTTTGGCCATGGTTGGCACTTCCAGGCCACAGGTTGTCGGTATTAGTGAACCATGGCTGACAGAAGATGATAAAGCTAGTGGGATTGAATGCGACGGGTATAGCGTGTTCAGGAGTGACAGGGTGAATAAAAAGGGGGGAGGAGTGTTATTGATGATAGCTGATGATCTTCAGCCAAGGAGTATAGAAGTTGAACTGCATGATGGGGAAAAAAGCACATTTGAGACTGTTTGGTGTGAGATAGAATCCAGCAGAACAAAATATACGATTGGGTGCTGCTATAGACGGGGTGATGGAGTGGATGGTGGGGATAGTATGCATAAGCAAATAGAAGAAATGAGTGGAAGGAGGGTAATTATTATGAGTGATTTCAATTATGGTAACATTGACTGGAAAGAGGAGAGGGCACATGGGAGGAAGGAATTGGATTTTATGCGGTTATTAAGGGACAACTATCTACGGCAACATGTATTGGAAAATACCAGGGGGCAGAGAGTGCTGGACCTAGTAATTGCAACCGAGAATGTGGCTGTAAAGAACATGACCATGTTGCCACCAATTGGTGAGAGTGACCATAAGGTCATGACTTGGGAGGTGGTTAAAGGAGTCGAATTTACAATTAAGACAGGGTACATGTGGAATTACCAGGCTAGTAAGTATGACAAGCTTAAGTGTGTGCTTGGCTCAATGCCATGGCATGTAAAACTGCAAGGGCTGGATGTTGATAGTGCATGGGAGGTGGTTAAGAACTGTTTGCAGGAGGCAATGGTTGACAGTATACCAAGAGTCCGAATAATAAATCAAGTAGGGGTTAAATGGATGAATAACACTATTAAGCTTGAGCTGCAAAAAAAGAAACAATTGTGGAGGGAATTTAAGGAGAAGGGTGACCATCAGGTGCAGGAACAGTATAAAGCTCAGGCCAGGATGGTAACAAGGGTGGTAAGAAATGCAAAAGCAGATTACGAAAGGAAATTGGCCACGAAGGCTAAAGAGAATCCCAAACAGTTTTTTCAATATGTTGCAAGTAAAAGGAAAAATGCTCATGGTAGAATGATCTTAAAAAATGCTGAGGGTAGAGTGAGGTAACCAAATCAGTCAATATTGTGGAATTACTGAGCGAGCACTTTGCAAGAGTATATCATCCAGGTGGTGACTTTGCAGGAATGGAAGAACCAACAGCTTATACTGGAATTGTGATGAATGAAGTAGAGGCAACTAGTCTATTACAGAACCTCAATGTCAATACATCTGTGGGATTGGATGGTATACCAGCTCGTGTCGTAAGTGAAGCGGCCAAAGAATTGTCAGTGCCCTTGACCATTTTGTTTAATTTGAGCCTCAGAACTGGGTCAGTCCCAAGGGGGTGGAAAGAGGGGAAAATAGTTCCGCTGCACAAAGGTGGTTCCAAGGCTGCTGTTGAAAATTACTGGCCAATCAGCATAACAAGAATCATTATCAATGTCTTAGAGAAAATAGTCAAGAGGAAAATACAAGATTGGATAGAAGAAAATGGGATACTGTATCGGGGACAGCATGGTTTTGTGAAGGGTAGGTCATGCCTCAGTAACTTGCTCACGTATTATAACACAGTGACGGCTGAACTGGATAAGGGTAATGGGTTTACAGTGATTCTACTGGACCTTGCCAAGGCCTTTGACAGGATACCACATGGTATTCTAATCAGTAAATTGCAGCATATGGGAATGGACATAGGGTTGGTGAGATGGATAGGAGGGTGGTTGACGGAGAGATATCAGAGAGTGGTTTACTCAGGAGTAGAGTCCACAAGACGGCCTGTGACTAGTGGTGTGCCACAAGGATCTGTTCTTGGACCACTGCTGTTTAATTTGTTCATAAATGATATAGGAAAGGATCTGAGAGGAACAGTTCATTTGTTTGCAGATGATGCGAAGTTGGGTAGGGCAATAGTGAATGCAGATGATGTCAAAATTTTGCAGGATGATTTGGATAGATTGGAGGTCTGGGCCAAGGAGAATGGATGTCAGTTTAATGTGGCAAAATGTAAGGTTATGCATTTTGGGGTGAAAAGATTGGCGGCAGTTTACTGTATTGGTGGAACCGTGCTCCAGGAAATTGATGAGGCACGAGATTTAGGAGTGTTGGTGGATAAGGAATTGAAATTTAGGGGACACATTGCAAAAGTGGCCAAATCAGCTCATCAAATCACTTGGTTGCTGAAGAATACGTTGACAAGCCGAGACAAGCAGGTTATTGTTCCTCTGTATCGAGCCTTGATAAGACCCCATCTAGACTCCTGTGCTCAGATTTGGTCACCTAGGTTTCTTCTTGATGGGGAGGAGGTGGAGAGGATTCAGAAGCGAGTGACCAAGATGATAGCAGGTCTGTGGAATGAACCGTATGAGAACAGGTTGAGTATTTGTGGGTTGCAAAAATTGGTTGATAGGCAGAGGAGGGGAGATATGATTGAGACATTCAAATTACTGAAGGGTTTCTATAAAATTAATTCAGAAGATATCTTTGAGAACAGGGCTGGTTGTGGGAGGACTAGGGGACATCCATGGAAACTGGGCAAAAGTGTGGTTAGTAAAAGGTGTTAGAGCTGGGTTCTTTACTTTTAGAGTAGTGAATGAGTGGAATGCGCTCCCTGAGTCTGTGGTGGATGCTGTGACAGTGAATGAGTTTAAGGCGAGGTATGATAGATACTGTATGAATGTCAAATAGTTGTGATGAATATGAATTGGGGCCTCCCTCGATGAGTCTAATGACTCCCTGGAGTTGCCCGTAATAATAGTAATAATAGCATTAAACATTGGAAAGATGGCATCTTTCCAATGTTTAAGAACCATTGGAAAGATGCCATCAGGACCAGAAGACTTTTCAGCATCAAACTTATTCAGGTAGTTTTCCAATATATTTTTGTTAAAAAACTACAGGAGGCAGAAGGTGCTGATTAAAACTACATAAAAACTACAGGAGGCAGATTCCAGTATGGTAGGAGGCAGTTTTCGCTTAGTCATCTATGCAGGATTTACTGGAAAAGAGGGAGGCCAGGAAGTCAGCTTTATCTTTGGATAAAGTAACAGTGGTGCCATCAAGATGAGAGAGATTGAAGTGCAGGTGAGCAGAACTCGCAATCAATGGTGTTAGCAAGGGATGAGAAAGCACAGCTTCAATTTGGATAGGAGACAAGTTTTCTACTGTTGGCCTTCATAAAATTGGATTTGGATCTGCTGATAACTGTTTTGCATTTTTTGCATGGCTTAGTATATGGAGTATGAAACTGAAGTTCTTGATGCAAGCCACCTCTGCCAAGCTGTTTTTTTTTTTTTTTTTTTGAATGATTTGATACTTTCTATTGAAGCAGGGCTAGGAAAGCAAATGCGGATTTTGAGTAGAATGGGGGATGAATGCCTTCATGCCAGTGAGGATAATTTCTCCAACTAGTTAGGAACAGGTGTTAAGGTCAGATTAGCAGTAACAACAATCAGACCAAGGAAACGAGGAGCAGAAATTTCTTGGGTCATCACAATTGGCACCTTTGTAGTGCCAGAAGACGGAAGGTTGAGGGCAGTCTGAGGAAGGACGTTCTGCAAGAGAGAGAGAGAGAGGAGATTTGTTCAAGTTTGTTGTGTGAGTCACTGAGAGGAGAGATGACCTCTATAGTTATCTATAGGGAGAACTGGTCAATAAAAGATCCCGAGCATCAGGAGAGTGAAGAGGGTTATCAAGAATTAGAGTAGATTGATGTATGATTTGCATTAGCTCATTACTTATATCAAAGACTTCTGCTTCCCATTCAGCTTGGCTGGTGTTAGAAAAGGGAAAGCTAGCTGGAATTATGGACATTCAGGTCACTTAAGAAGATGACCTTGCTATTTGGATAGTTTGATTGTAGATCATTGATTTTTGTGGAAAGGAATGTGAAGAAGTCTGAGTGGTCATTAAATGTTTGGAGATCAGTAAATGCAACAAGAAAATCTTGAGCAAAACGTAAGCGATTCAAAATTAGCCATTCTCTGGCAGTCTACATAAGATCTCACATAGGAAGAGGTGCCAACTGTGTCGTGAAAGGAATCATTAAGTGTGTAATTTGGGCATTGGAGGTGGATAATAGTGGAGATGGCTGCAATCTGGGTTTCTGTCAGGAGTAAGATGTCTCTGGAAGACAGCAAGTGATGATGAACTTCATTTATGTTGGTGTTAATGCCACAGATGCTGGCAAAGTTTGTGTCTTTTTTAGGAATTAGTTTATGAGAGAGATTTATTTTTGTTACAGTACTGTCACTATAAGGGTCTTCATAAGTTTATGGTTAGATGGAAGGATACAGTTGGGACGTGCAGTGAGAGGAGACAGACTCTTGGACATGACATCCCTGCACAGAGAGAGAGAGACCAGTCTCCAGCCATAATGTTAACCTCAGCAGTACCTCCCACTACTCAGATTCCCTCTCCAGGCACAACCTGACAGTGTGTAACAGTGGGATTTTGCACCAGTTGACCAGGAAGCCCCCTGATTCATAACTGACAGGTTTGGGCCCTATGCATGATCTGGAGGTCAGCCTGTGGCATCATACTTTTGACTGATGTACCAACAAAATGCAGGAGGTTATGGATCTCTGAGAGGAGGGGGGGGGAAGACACCAGAATCCCTGCTCTGGATACCAAACATAGTATTTGTGATTCAAGGTGACCTTCATTGCATGGTGAAATACCACCACCTGTCTTATTCTTATAGGAGGTCGTCATTTCCTCAAACTAGGAAGGTATCCTTTTGTAGCAGGAATACTCAGTGATTTCACCAGAGCCATTTGTGTGTAAGCAAGCCTAACCCTTTCCCCATCATAATAATGTATGTGCCCTTTCATCAGAAAGAGAATACAATTTGTTAATTAAGAGGGAGATGTTAAATCCCATTTTATTTTATATGCCGGGTACGAAACTCGGGTCGAAATCCATCGACATCCATAGAGTTTCAATGCCGAAAAAACTATCAGCGGAACCAAGTGTAAATGATCACTTGGATAGTACAACACCAGGGCAACTCCATGCAAAGGTGGAGCAAGCTCCCTCACAAACTTTAATATTCTTTCATAATGTAAAACCCAGCTCCTAAGAGATGTATATATATTGTTTTACATTATGAGAAGAGGTCACTACCCAGCCTTTCGGCTTATTATCTTTGTAGAATACAATTTGGTTCACCAGATTCAAATTGATGGCTTATCCTCATTTGATTAGTATTTAAACAGGAACCTCATTTTTAACAGAATTTCTAAATCCTCAGGATAATTTAATTTATATAATAACAGTATGAACCACGGGAAGGAGAAAATTCATCTTTCTTGAAACAATTATGGTTATAGAGCTAAGAGTTTGAATAAAAAAAAAACTGCTATATATGTTGCAAGTTTTTTTTTAATTATTATTAATAAGTAGAGACCTCCAGGGAGTCAGGAATAGATCAAGGAAGGCCAATTACTCACACCAACTATCACACCTGTTCCTGGACTCATTCACATTACTTGCACTCACTTCATCCAGTGGGAATCTATTCCAATCATGCACCACTCCATGAGAGAAAATTCTGGCTCTCATCCCCCATCTTGGAAGTTCAGAGAGAATGAATGTTGTCAAGGATGATTTCTTGTCCTTTTTCCACCCTCAGTAAAATGAAAATTCTATTTACTGATATCCAGTATGACCCTTCCAGAAGTTTGCAAGTCTCAATCATTTATCCCATTTCCTCCTGTTTGCCAGTGTCTGTAGTCCAGAAATTCTCAATCTCTCTTTATAATCTCTATTCCACAATCCCAATATCATCTTTAACACATTACTTTCTACTCTCTCTCTCCACTGTATCAGAATGACTACAGAAACCAGGAGACCAGACCTATATACAATATACACAATAGTGCAAGTAAGGTCTAACTAAGGCATTGCAAAGAGCTAAAATGACTTCATTATCCTTACGTGTCAAGGTTCATTTCAGTACTGAAATTATCCTCTGAATTATATTTGCAATTTTTGCTATATGGCCCTTGAACTTCAACCTCTGATCTACTAAAACTGCAAGACTGGTCAATTTCTTCTAGCATAATCTTACTAATAAGACACTGGATATCCACTACACTAAAGTGAACGACTTTATATTCACTAACATTGAACTGACAGCCATTTTCACATGCCCACAATTTCAGCATATTCAAATCATTCTGCAAGCACTGCATATTCAGTTACATTCCTGATCACCCTGCTTATCTTTGCATCATCACCAAATAGCTATATGTCTCCTATCAAATCCTTCCCAATGGCATTAATGTATGGATTAAATAACAATGGACCAAGGACTGATCCTTGGTACACCACTGGTTACCTTAAATTTTGCAGACTCATCCCCCATATGCCACATTTTAATATTTGTCAGTCATCCATCTTCTAATCCACACTAAGATTTTATAATTCAATCCCATATTCTCCAATTTATGCAACAGTCTTCAATACTATATTCTCTCAGAAGGTTTAGCAAAATTCAACATTATCATGGTGTATCCATTCCCTTTTTGTAACTCAACAGTAATATTATTATAGAATGTGAGCAAGGGGCCCAAACATGAGCTTCCATTAGTAAACCTATGCTGTTCATTTCAAAGTGTAGATTCTCTGTCAACCCATTTTTGTATGCAAGCCCTAACCAACTTTTTCAAAATCTTCACCACTACTAATAAATCGATAGTTGGATACATCAGTCTTTGCATCACCCTTGTGCACTGGCATTACCATATATTCTTTTCACTCCTGTGGAATCTTCCCTGTTCTGAGATTCAAAATTATGTGTTCAGCCAGTTCAGCTGAACACACGTTTTGCATCTGTGCAGTTATCCCATCAGTCTTCACTGCAAAATTCTTATTCAGTATCTTCTCCTCATACACCTGAGAGTGTTTTCATCCATCAGAGAGGTAGCAGTGAGCTGATTTTGTTGATATATATACATACCTTGATGCTATATATACACACCTTGATAGTTGTTTTTTTTAATGGGCACTGCCTAGTTGAACAATCCCTTCTGAGTCTGTCACCTGCATACCATCTATATTCAGTACAGTTATTCTTTCATTTACTTGCAGCATAATAATAGCATTCTTTAGGGTTGCCATTAGCTTGCAAATCTAGTTTCTTTTCATACTCACCTATTCATACAATAGTTATAATTCTTCCAGCCTGTTCCTTATAATTTCATAACTAACATCATCCTTATACCACATGGTATTCCTTCTATATCATCTTTTTCTTATGAATCTCTTGCTTAATAAAACTGCACATTTATTTCATTCCTACCTTATTTACTGTTCAAACTCTAGGAAAATGTTCCAATGATTTTTTAAGTAATTTTAAGATATTTAATAATTTCTTAAGTAATCTTAATTTTCTTAAGTTTTTAATTAAGTAATTTTTAAACACTTCCCATGTACTGTCAACATTCTCCCCATCCAATAACCAATTAGATGGTGAAGAATCCAGGTTACTCCTCATTCATAATTTCCTACTTTGAGTTACAGCATGTAATCTTTTCTGAATGGAACATTGATAAACTAAGCTACTTCCCAAGTCATTACCATGTGATCAGTGTCACCAACTTGAGGTGACTAGTTAGGAGGGTGTTTTTATTAGTTTCTGGTCTGACTAACTTTCAGTGGTGATAGAAAGAAAACTGTCACTTTTCAACATAATCTCCCTTTACTTCAAAATACTTTTCACATCTTTGAATTAACGTTTCCATGCCCTTGAAAAAATAGTTTGCACTTTTGTCTGCAAAATGGCCTAAAATTGCATCTTTCACCTCACAGTCATATGCAAATTTTCTTCCTCAAAATTCGTTCTTCAGTTTTTTGAGAAGAGGTAGTAGTAGTTGGGTGATAGATCTGGGCTGTAGGGTAGGTATTCAATCTCCTGGAAACCACAGTCCTTCACAACAATAGTCGTATGGACTGGAGCATTGTCGTGAAGCAGGCAAACAGCATGACTTAGCATTCCTGGTCTCTTTTCCTTTATGGCATCATGCAGTTTGTGCAGGAGTGAAACACTATATTCTGCATTCACAATAGTATTCCTTTTCTCAAAGTCAATCAAGAGAATTCCCCAGCAATCTCAAAAGATTGTTGCCATGATCTTTTGGTGGACTGACTGACCTTGGCTTTTCTCAGAGGTGCTTCACTTGATTTGCGCCGTTCCATGGATTCCCTTTTGAAAAGAGGATCATAATAAAGGACCATGGTTTCATCCCTGGTGACAATGGATTCCAGCACTTCTGATTTCCTTGGCAAAGCTCTAAAAACACAGGAACAGGTCACACGATGTTCCTTCTGAATTGAAGAGAGAAGTCAGGCACCCACCTTGCACTGACCTTTGTCATGTGAAGCTTCTCGTGAATGATGCGAAAGATGGTTGTTATAGAAAGCCCCGCCCTTGCTGAAATTCCTTTGGGCTTCAATCGTGTCACTCAACAGTTCTTCCTCAACAAGAGACATCTTCCTCAGTCATCACTTCCACAGGCTGACTACCACGAGGATCATCTTCAATGCTCTCCCTAGGGAAATCTGTTTAGCCCATTCCTTCATGGTGGAATATGAAGAAGAAGCTTCTCCATAAACATTGTCCAATTGCTGTTTGATAGTACTTGAATAAAGCCCTTCTTTGGTGAAAAACTTTCACAGTTAGTACTCAATTTTTAACATTACAGCAACTTAGTGTGTCACATGTTAGCCAAATGACTGCCTCCAATTGAATGACACAGGTAGAGAGTTGAAACTGGTACACTAACCTCCCCACAGATGGTGCTATCTATCACGCAGTGTTTTAAATTTTGCACAAATTATGTATGTCAGGCTGGAAATGTTTGGAACCTACCTCATACTTCTGTAAGAGAACCCCCCCCCCCTCTGACACCATAATCAGATCTAACACTCTTTGACATAGAGTTCCTTCTAGACTTGCTGCTAGAGGAAGATGTTTCGCAACAGCTCAATTAATTCAGTTCCATTCTTCTCATGAGATTTCACCAATACCCAATCAATGTACAGATAATTAAAACCCTCATCATGATTACTCGTTTCGCACCCATCATCTTTATTTGGTAATGCATTTATACGTCATCACTAGATCCAATCCACTAGATCTGTAACAATACCCCACCATGAATTTGTTCTTCTTAGACTCCACCTCACACTAGATGGCTTGAAATTAAACTGAAAAATTTAACTGATATTACATTGGGTTTTGAAACAAGCAAACTGACAGTTATCAGAAGACAATATACAGATGATGTGATGCTGGGTAATGATTGCACATGCACACACAATGATTAGCAATATGATACAGAATGTGTGACAGCTGCTTGCATCAGGTTTTCAATGAAAGTGACTAACTGATGTAGGATATTATTATTTTTTTTAATTTATGATGATTCTTTGAATGCTCTGACAAAAGAAATAGAATCGATGTAGGCTATTATATATGCCACCATAATAATTTTTTCTCTCTGTTTTATGTACTAGTAGTTCTGATTTATACTTTTTTTTTTCCTCCACATCCTTGATGATGTGTTCTGACATTCATACATCTCTCCTGAGTGGCCAGTTTATCCCACAAAGTAAATTACAGATGAATAACTAATCCTGTACATATTCCTGGTTTTTTAAAGGGTAAAGGAGACTTGAAAGCTTGTTCAACAGGGTGAAAGGCACTTTTATGTCTTGATGTAATATCTTTGAGAACCTTTATGTGACAGATTTTATCTAAGGGAATGATGCCATTCTTTCTAAGATTTGCCATCTCAAATGCAAATATACAAAAGAAAAAGTTTCAGAGAAATGTAAACATTTCCATACAATAAGAAAATATTAGTTGTGCAAAGCTTTTCTATACATGCTAGCATTGTAATTTGAACTATCGTCATCATCAAATTCCTAACATGTACCCTTAAGTGGTGTACAGGATATTATGATAGTACTACATGAAAAACTTACATAATTACTAACTTCCTATCAACAATTTTCCTCCAGATTAGTTATCTGTCAATATTCCAATATTATCAGATCTTACATTTCTGTCTTCTAAGGCACTTTTTCCTTCCAACCTGGCAGAGAACACTGGTTTTGCTAATCCTTCCTTTCCCATTCTGTTTAGGTGGCCATACCACCTAAGATCAGCTCTGCTAACAATGTGAAGTTCTTTCCTAATATCCTTGTTTTTAATATGATATTGTCATTAATGCCATCTGTTTATGCCCCTAATCTTTCTCAGGACTCTCAAATCATTGTTCTAGTCTTTGGTCAAGAGTTTTATATTTAACAAACAGCTCTCAGATCCATAAGTTAAAATTGGTTTGAACATTGTCTTGTATATAGCTAATTTAGTGTTTTGACTAATTTCTCTCTTATTCCATATAAATTTATTCAGTTGACTTCCTACCATACCAACTTTGTTAATTCTGTTGTCTATTTTTACGTATTTAATTTACCATCTTCACTAAAAATCATGCCTAAGTAGCCGAAATGTTTCACTTATTCTATTGGTTCTCCATTCACAATGCAGTTGATATTTTCAATGCTTCTGCCTATTTTAATTGTCTTGTTATTGCTGATCTTCATATCATATCTACTACAACAGTTATTCAATTTAGTCAGGAAATCCTGCAGATTTGTTCTGGATTTATTTAGGAATATAACATAATCTGCATAAAGTAAAGAGACCGCTTTCCTTCATAATGTGATCCATATAGATGATGAATAACAGTGGAAATAACATACATCCTTGTCTGACACTGATTTGACATCAAACCATTTTCCTGTTACTTCCTTCAATTCTGAGGACTTGCAGTTCAAATGAAGACTAAGTATTGCTTGATATAGTGCCCCATTGAACCACTGCTCTCAATTATGCAATAACAATGTGATAGGTTAGAATTAGGTTTACACTGAGATAGCCAAGATTTGGAATAATAATTTCCATACATTTTAATACCTTTCTTTCAGTCTTGTAGTTACATTGGTATAGGAGATATTCCACATAATTTCATATCTTACAGGACTGGTCAATGTTTGGCCTGCAGATGATAACAGATCTAAGAGACAAGATGTTTAGGCCTGTAGATTTCTATTAACTGGATATCTATAGTGTATTCTATGACATTTTCTGTGTACATAATATTGCATATTGCAATCACACAAGGAAATACCTGAATACTTGAAGGAATCATGGTTTAGGTCTTCTAAGATCAAAGCAGGTAACATAGTTTGAACAAGATGCACTAAAATTTCAGACCTTAGGCAATGAAAGTAACAACTATATTCCAGATGTAGTTGAAAACATTTAGATATATGATCCTTAGAACTAATATATTTAAAGGTATATAAAAAAGAAACACCACCCCTGCAGTATAGTCTCAATTGACAATTTCCCAGAGAACCTTAAATAACGTAAGAAATAACTGAAATTCAAAGGTTAAAAATAATTGAATGATACAACTTTTAGAGAGCAATGCCAGAACCAAATATATTCCAAATATAACTAAAACTTGAATGATGCAACATGTAGTTGTAGAACGATATAACAAATGTCAACAAAAGAAGATGCTAAAGCCTAATTTTGTCTGAGATGAAATTCTTAGGAAGAGCATAACTCAATGTAAGAAGTAACTATATTCCAAATGTTGATGAACAATGTGACTGTAAAGACATCTACAGAAGAAGCATGTCCTTCCCAATCCCATTTCATTTTAATCTGAAATTCCTATGTAATCTTTGGCAATGTATGGAACAAATATTTCAAACCAAGTAGAAAATACCTGAACAGTGCAACCAAAAAAAAAGAACATTATTATAGCATTTTTTTTTTTTCTATTTTCAAAGTGCCTTAGTTCTCTACATGAATTTTCCACTTCACATTTTTCATGCTGTGGCATGATGTGTAATATTTTTGTGAAATAAAAGCTGCACATTTAAGATATTAAACTTAGAACAGAGCCAATTAAATTTGGACCCTAATGAATTTTGATTTCTTAGCCAGTCAAAAAAAAAAAAAAAAAACTGTTTCTAATTCAGCTCTAAACATGATTTTGGGACGGTGTTCAGATGATGTGATTAAAGACGGGAAATATTTTGAGCTCTTCCATCAAATATTTCCACACAGAGAATAAACCTCGACTTCTGGATCCTCACATTTCCACATACTTCTTAATAGTATGTGCTTAAGTCTTACTACTGTACTATATATATATATATATATATATATATGACAGAATGATCATTGACTCGGTTAACATACATAATGATAACCAAAGTCACAAAGTCTGCTGGGAAAAATCTACAAACATCTTCCGTTGCAGTGACGAAATAGAGAGAAAAATTGTGGAATCGAGAGAAATCATCTTCAATCCTGTTCATCTAAATAACAACTTAAGCTACAACCTCCCGGATAGTCATTCAGCTGTAATCATGTACTGGCGTTCACGTGATGCAGCAAGCACGCACTCTCCCAACAATGCAACAAATGAAAGAACAGCTTCAAATACAACTACAACGTTTTAATGCTAATTATGTATAAAGACTGTCTATGTTGTTCATAGTCTTTTAACCCTCAATGTTTAGTATTTTTTCTTTTATAATATCACCTGAAGAAGGCTGTTACAGGCCGAAACTAGTAGTGTGTTTATATTAAAACCTTTTTAATTAAATCTCGGTTCTAGTCATTCAATTTTTTTCATATATATATATATATATATATATATATATATATATACACACATACACACACATACATATATACAGTCAACCCTCCTATAATGCAATTAACTCGTACCGCGTTATATGGAAACTGTGTTATAAGAAACATCAGATTTAATGTGCAAATCAACAATTTGCACTGTATATAGGAAGGTTGACAGGTTAATTCGTGCCGCGTTATATGGAAACTGCACTATAAGCAACTCAGAATTAGTATGAATCAGATTGATTCGTACCGCGTTATATGAGAACCACCCTTTAAACGATTTAAAATTTGGATTATGTCCTCAAGAGATATAAACTTTCTTTTTAACTGTTTTCTTGTTTCTTTTGTGTCTGACATTATGCAAACCTGGGGTTAACAATTATTTTATTATTATTATATTACAACAAATAAAAAATATTATCTACAGTATTGTGCAATGTTGTCCAATTACGATAACACAAATTAAGCGAGCAAAAGGCACTTTATTGAACGCTAATCGTGATATGTACGTCTGCACGGATTTACAGACAGTTTCCTACTAAGTTGCACTTAAAATTGATGACAAAGTGGGTGGTTGCAACAGCGAAAGTTCGGCAGCACTATTGGATAAAAAAATTCACGCAAATACGCAACAGCCAATCATACGGTCTATTTTAAGCATTAAAACAGAGCACTGTGAACAATCTCGCATTGTTTCTTCGCTTATAGGGGAATTCCCTGATAACTGAAATTGGAGAATGGTGATGTACCTTCACCAAAAAGAAGGGAATTCTCCGTTAATTTCAACTGTAAAAATTTAACACATAGATAAATTCATGCTATAGAGAATCTTCTTAAACCAATTAAGTTGATGGAATGTTGTTGAACGGAAATTGCGTTATAGGAGGGCTGTCGCAATTTTGGCTCCGTGTTATATGGAAGCTGTGTTATAAGAGTACAGCGTTATAAGAGGGTTGACTGTATGTATGTATATATATATATATATATTGTAAGTACAGGAGAGATTGACAAAGTTTCACAAATCAAGATCTGGGCTAAGTATTTCGGTATTGTTGAAGAATTAACAAAATCCAAACAATTTCCAGAATGATTCAATTAGCTGCTGAAGGCCTATTTATACTTGCAAGAAAAAGATCATTACTGCATATGTTGAGAGCATTCACTACAAGTATTAATGAATTTTAAGTGTTAGACTGAAGAAACGGCTACTGCTTCAAAGTAAAAAGAAAATAAGTGACTTTGGAAGATAAAATTTTATTACTAAAAGGATTTGGAAAATGGAATGTCAGGTAATAAAAAATAAAAGTGCTAAAATGTCTACGATGTTAAAACAGCAATGTAACACTTTAACAAATGCATGAAGCAAAGAAATAGTTATCTATGCTTGCTTGAACTGAAGCTTAATGAGCATTTTGTGGATAAAAAGTTTAAAATTTTCAAGCAATAGATGATTGTTAGCTATTTATACAAAATAGATTTTCTGTATCTGAATGTGCTACATGAAGTTTCTACAGGTTGTCTGAGGAGCCTGGAAAAATAAACATTTATTAAATTTAGGTCTGAATTTTTCAAGTTTCACAAATTTGGAACACTTGAAATGTATACTGATTTTTCAGCTTATCCAGTCTCTATAAGTCAAGGTTTCATTGTGTATATATATGTTTGTTTTCTCTAGCTAATTTCTACTTAACTAATGTGTGTGTGCAAGATAAAGCTCAACTACAACCATATGTGTCATATAAAGAATTTAACTGTTGCACACCTAACTTCAAAAGTTATATTCTCTAAGTCTTGTTTTGGCCATCAGATTCAGCCAAAAATTCAACAGGTAATAAAGGTTTCATAAGTTTAATCCATTATATTTTATCACTTAAATTTTTTGTTTCAATTTACAGCAGTTCTTTGTAAATAATGAAAAAAAAAATTTATCTTTGTCAAAAGATAGGCAACATATCTTACCATATTATTAGGTGGCTGCAATGAAAGTTTTGCCTGTTGCTTTCTTTGTTGCCTATAATACACTTCAAATGTTTCTCTTGCTCCCTGAAAGGGAAAAATTAATATTTAATTAAGAGTATAAAAGTAAAAAGTGCTTCAAAATTCAAGAAACTAGAATAGTTTTTCATATGTAATCATTAATAATCAAAATATTAGTAGAGAAAAAAATCAGTTCTGCAAGGTGCCTGAAGTCTTTCCCCACACAATTTTCTTTAGAGTATTAAGTTTAGATATTATTGATATGGCAGTAACTGATTTCTGTTTGCTAGAATGACCAACATAATCTTCTAGAGTGTGAAAGAAATTGCTCATTGTCAGTATGTGCTTATGAATATCCATAAACTAGCAAAACCCTAAAAGAAGGACAGACTTTTTGACTGCCAAACAAGATTTATTAGCTTAGAGGCCATGATTGAAAGATTTATAACATTAAAAGAATGTGTTGTTTTAGCTTTGAATGATATTGGTGCTTCTCATATGTGGAATGAAGCTCAATATCCTAAAATCATGGAGCTCCTTAAAGTGTTGGGACCAGTACGTCTAGCAGTTGAGGTCTTAGGGTGGCGAGAAGCCAATTTATTAACAAGTGAAGGCATATTTGAATTTCTGTTAAATTAACTAAAAAAAATTTAAAGACTGAAATTAGTTTCAAATTATTAAATGCTTTAGAAGTACGAATTCAAGAAATAAGACAAGTTGGATTGGTAACCCTTTTGCTATATTTGCAAAATCCACAAAACATTTCAACAAAGAAATCCAGTGTATTTCCACTAGCTTCAAAATTCAATATTATTAAGTTATCTGCAAAAATATTGTCTAGAATATATCCAAATTCTTGTATGGAAACAGATTCCGATGATGAATATATCAGAGACAAAGAAACTATTAATCAGGGCAATGCTCTAAAAGAAGCCATGGGAAAATCAATTCATAGATTTGAGGAACCTGAAGAAATAATATCAAATCCGAAGACACTGAAAGCCGAATTTTCAGTATTTGAGGCAACCAATAAAAGAACAAAGAATTTAGATTTGTTATTTGATGTCCTGAAGATGATAAACCAAGTTCGGTAGCCAGTGAGAGAGCATTTTCTATTTCAGGCAATTTTGTATCTAGAATAAGAACAAGATTAAGTAATCGTTCAGTGGACATTCTATGTTTTTTGAAATCACATTTCCTGAAGAAAAATACTAAATGAAATAAAAATTTATAATTTATATTTTGCACAGTTTTAGTTATTTATTTTTTTTTAATTTGGTTTTGTATGGAGTATATTTTATTTTGTTATATTTTTGTAGTTTTATAAATATTAAATAAACTGATTTGAATTTAAAATAAATTTTAAAATAAGTATAAATTTTTTTACTGCTTTAATTACACACACACACACACACACACACATATATACCATATTTTTTGGACCATAAGACGCATCTTTTTACATAGAAAAATCGACTGAAAATTGGGGTGCATCTTATGTCCGAAGGTAACATTAAAATACGAATCTTTACACTGTACCGAAGCTGTTAGCGAAGTTCAATTACTGGCACAATATGTTAATAAAATTAGTAAGTACGCCACTGAAGGTAGGTACCTAAGTTATCTCGCTGCATGGGTGAATCACCGATTTAGAGCGTCGATAGTCATTAGCGTGTAAATATATGCACTTTTGTACGGTTCATTTGAATTATTTTTTATAAGTTAAAATTTTTATCTTAAAATTAGAAACAATGAGCGTAAAACACAAAAAAGACTTTCATATAACGTGAGTTATAAATAAAATGTGATAAATTATGCAAAACAATATGGAAACAGAGCAGCAGAAAGACATTTTGGTCCACCACCAACAGAAAAAATGGTTCATGAGTGGAGAAAACAAGAAGAACAATTAAAACTGCTATGTAAACACAAGAAAACATTCTGTTCGCACCTAGAAAAATGGCCAGAATTAGAAGTACAAATGAAAAATTGGGTAACAAATCATCAAAACATGGGAATATCCATTTCTAAGAAAATGATAATTTTTGAAGCGAAACGATGAGCAACTGCTAATGGAATTTTAGATTTTACTGGATCACCATCTTGGTGCTTTAGATTTATGAAAAGACATGGGTTATGTATACATATAAAACCCACTCTAGCCCAAAAAATGTCAGCGCTGACTATGAAGCTAAAATTATAGAATTCCATAGATTTGTCATATCAGCTAGAAGGAAATTTAACTTTGAGCTTAATCAAATTGCAAACATGGATGAAGTGCCTCTAACTTTTGATGTTCCTTCAAATTGGACAGTAGATTCAAAAGGCACTAAATCAATAGTGATCAAAACAACAGGTCACAGAAAAAACTCACTACACTGTAGTTTTAACTTGTTGCACGGATGGAACAAAACTACCCCCCCCCCATGTTAATCTTATAGAGGAAAAAGTTATCAAGAGATGAAAGTCCTCGTGGCATTATTATCCACGTTCAAGATAAAGGCTGGATGGACAAAACAGGAATGAAATTATGGATGCAAAAGATATGGGCAAAACGTCTAGGTGCTTATTTAAAAAGCCTGTGATGTTAGTGTGGGATCAATACAGAGCGCATAAAACAGAATCAACCAAGAAGCTTCTAAAAGAAATGAATACAGAATTAGCTGTCATTCCTGGAGGCCTTACAAGTCAATTACAACCCTTGGATGGATCTATTAATAAACCATTCAAAAATTTTATGCAGGAAGAGTGGAACAAATGGATGGCAAAGCCAAATCATATTGTTACAGTAACAGGACGTATGAAACGGCCAACAATTTCAGAAGTATGTACCTGGGTGAAAAATTCATGGGAAGCTGTGAAAGAATATTCACAGCTTCCCATGAATTATAGTCATTTAAGAAATGCGGGATAAGTAACACGATAGATGGTACCAAAGATGACGCAGTTTTTGAAGGGAGTGACAACAATAGTTCAGACGAAAGTAATACGAACGGTGACATTAACGAGACGAGCGATAGTACCGAGAGTGAAGATGAACTGAATATTGCTAATATAAATGATTGTAACAATAAAAATTAAGTAAGAATTTGTAAATATCTTTATATAATAAAATATTTTTTTCTAAAAATCATCTCATAAATTTGGGGTGCATCTTATTGTCTGAAAAAAAAAATATATATTTTTTTTTTTTGTAAAAATCTGAAACCAGTTTAACCATTTTTTTTTGAAAATACTGGAATACGAAAACCGGTTTTTTCAAAAGTCGGTTTTTGTATAAACCCTACATGATACTATCAGGGACCTGTACACATACTTATTAACACATAGCAATAAACAAACTTCATTAATGGACAAAGAAGCACAAGGCTCATTACAAGTATGCAAAAGAATGGAGACAATTTAAAGTACATTCTCTAGGATTCAATGCTCACTCGTCACAAAAATTCAGCATCAAGACTTACCCATAGGAAATATGTTATCTGTTATTCTGAGGACTCTCAGAGTTGAATTACAATGCATTAAAGACAAATTTATACTTAATTACAATATGGAGGGCATGCTCATCACCTACAGAAAAAGCCAATCTCTTAGCCTCACACTTTGCTTCCAACGCATGCATAATTTACAATGGTACTGTCCCCCAACCATTCCAGATGTTGAACATACAATGCCTACTATATCTTTTTGCCAGAAAGAGATCAGTAAAATACTGTCCAAATTAGACACAAAAAAAACTCTCCAGGCCCTGATGGCATTCCTCCAATTATCCTGAAGGTTTGTGCACCAGAATTGACTCCTGTCCTATGTCACGTGTATATACTGTCTTACTCCACTGGTATCTATCCCACAACCTAGGAATTACTCTATATTCGACACATTCCCAAGAAGGCAACCAGTCACTGCCATCCAACTACTGCCCCATCTCGTTCACCTCAGTCCTGTCTAAAGTAATGGAAAAATAATCAATTTCCAACTCCTACACTACCTTGAAGGTACCCACCTAATAAACGACCGCCTGTATGGATTCCATCGCTGCTGATCAACAGGAGATCTGCTCACATATATCACCCATCTCTGGACAAATGCCATGGAGAAGAATGGCAAATCTCAAGCGGTTGCACTTGATATCTCAAGGCATTTGCCTGGGTCTGGCACAAGGGATCACTAAGCAAGCTGCCATCATTTGGTCCGTCTCAAGACTTCTGTAGTTGGATTGCCAGTTTTCTGTCTGGATGCACACTATGTGTGGTGGTGGATGGTTCCTTATCCTCTCACCAACCCTCTTCCTGCTATATATCAATGACCTACTTCAACTGACCTCCAACCTAATACACAGTTTTGCAGACAACTGCACATTGCACTCCTCCGTTTCATTTGCTAAACCTTACTCTACACAACTCGACTCAACCTACAGAACATCGACCACCACCGCCCTCAATTCTGATCTACAATTCATCCTACAATGGGGGTCAGATAACTTAGTCAATTTCAATGCTAATAAAACTCGGTACTTGTTTTATTTCTCATAAAAATTAACTATTTTTCTCCCAGTATTATTTTTGACAACACCCAAATATCCAGACAATTTGAGATTTCTCTTCTTGGAATTACCCTGACATCAAGCCTCTTCTGGCATAAACACATAACCATTGCATCCTCAGCTTCTAAAAAACTAGGATTTCTCTTTTGCTCAAGATGTCACTTCACCCTTAAACAGCTGTTAATCTTATACAAATCAATCTAGCCATTGAATACTGCTCTCACATATGGGATGGGGCTCCCAAAAGTTCCCTCAAAATGCTTGACTCAATCAGATTTACTAATGATCTATCCCTTACCAACTACTCCCCACCCTGCTTTTGCACAGACGATTGGTCTCTGCACTGTGTATTCTACAAATATTTCCAAGGAAAATTGTCATCTGAAATAACATTAATAATTCTCCAACTTAGTAATAAGCTCGTTGGAACATGCAGCTGCTGCTCGAAACCCACAGAACAAGTTTCTTCTCCTCCTTTATCCCTGCTAGTGCTGTACTATGGAACAGTCTTGTTCCATAGTACAGCACTATGTGTTCTCAAAGGAATACAATATACAGTTATTAAAATGAAATGTGAACAAGTACCTTCTTTCCCAATCACTACCCATACACGGTATTAACATACTATAGGTTGATCAACCAACCTCTCGTGTATGGGCTCAACATGAAAAATGCTCAGCAATGCTACCAACTGCACTGAATGTATGAAGAAAGAGAGTTCATCTCAAGATGAACTATAGCAAAAGTTCATCTAGAGATGAACTATAGCAAAAGCCACTTCACTTCACATCTCCAATTATAGTAGTGATTTTTCACCAAGTGACTCAACATCAAGGCCTTATATCAGTCCTCAATGGAAGAAAACAAAATTTTTCTTTGCACACAACAGTGCTGCAAATATGAACAAGTGGTTAAGGAAAAGGAAGAAACAGAAACAGGTTGTTACATTTATTTCTTGAACAGCTAAAGGTTGCAGGGATTGAAAAAAACAGTGTGATGGCTGTTTCAAAAAATAGAGATAGAGGAAATGAAAAAGAAGGATGAGGGTTTGATGTATGTGTGTACAACTGAAATGCATGAAGGAACCAGCAACTTTTACATGCTTAAATAAAGTGGAGGCATGGTGGTCAGCTCCATGGTAAAGTGCTAATTAAAATACCTAGTATTTCTGCTGTATGCCTTTTCACTAGGTATTTTAATTAGCACTTTACCAATGAACAATCTAACAAGCAGAGATCCATTTTCTGGATAGCACAGAGCAATTTTAGGGAGTTTGCGATGTAACACTCCAAATGTAATAACAATATATTAAGATTAGATGAATTTAGGATTTATATATAGTGTTAGGAGTTGCATAGATGAGAAGTAGTGTCTTAAAGCAGAAAAGAACAAGTTTCTTTAGAGACTGGGAAAGCTGTGAATATAATGTGTTTGTGCCAAGAATGATAAGAGAAGTCAGTCCAAGAATGGTAACCTGATCATGCCTGGAGATAGAATAGATATGTGTATTAACAACGATATGCAGAAGTGAAGTGATATCATTTTTAATAACACAGGACTGTTTTGGTAGCAGTGAAGTTAAGTTGTTCTCATCCTGTGTTAATGACTAAAATTAACTAATCCTTGGAGAAAAACAGCATGAGGAAGAGTTCACCAAAGAACAGTTTTCCTTATGCTGTTTATTCACATTTTGATAATTTTTTGATAACATTTTGAAAAATTTTTATAATTAATCTATGCCCCACCTTCTGATGGTAAAAAGAATATGCTAGGTATGCTCTTGATAAAGTGGCTTTAACATCTTATCCATGATTTCATCTTATTCTTTTGTTGTTTGCTGTCATGTTTCCTGAGCACAATCATTATCTGCACTGCTATCAGATATATTGTATCTGATATATTTAGTATTAATACTTGGCCTGATTTATTTTCTAGTACCCACCATTTGGTAGGTGGTCATTGTTTCATCTTGAAAGAACATAAGAGGAAATTTCTGGGAGTGAAATAAGAAGGGATGAGAAGAGCTTCAATTTCCTAGAATATACACTTGCCACTATTAATCCTAAGACTAGAGAGGTTGAAATTTCTCTCTTAGGGGGCAGATACCTATTCTGGATTCTATCTACTCATTGAGCTGAACATTATTAGCTAATTAATTTACATTTTTTAATTATATTTAATTTAATTCTAAATTTTTATTACTATAACAAATGATATCAGATTGTTTTATAAGGGTTTGGTGTTGGTATGGCCTCAAATTGCATCAGTTTCTAAATTCTAACTGCTGAGCTGCTCACTGCAGTCTAGAGTAGCTCAGAAGTTAGAATGAGCACAGCAATCCCTTGTTAATGTGCCTCCGATTACTGCGTCATTTTTTTCTATACCCACATTCGATTAGTGCACCTATACACTATTTCCATGTACGCTATGTTCCAAATTTATCGCCAAAATTTATGTCGTCTGCTAATTACATAGCATTTTGATGGTCATATCTCATGCCTCCTTTGCAATTGTTTTCCTTACTTTATTTTTAAGTATTTTCCAAACCTTTCATCGTGAGTAAAAGAATCAGTGAGCAAAAAAGTGGAAGTGTGAAAATGATTCGAGAAGTAATCACATTGGAAGAATAACTTGAAATAATAAAGAAAAATTAACAAGGTGAGTCCAGAGCAAAGATAGGACAAGAACATAAAAATGGGTGGATCACCTATAAGAGCAATTTTAAGCAAAGCTGTTGAATACAAAGAGAAAGGTAAGGCTGCTTCAAGTTCATCATGCATGCACTCAGAAGTGAATTAGAGTGACTTCGTTCTACACGGATTGAAGATTGTGACCAAAAACAGATCCCACTAGCAGCACCGCCGTTATTAAATCAAAAGCAATGTCTCTTTGCAACCTTGAAAGAAAGGGCTATGAATGGCAAAAAAGAAAAATTCCACACTAGTGCTGGGTGGTTTGAGCGTTTCAAAAAGAGAAACAGTCTACATAATGTTCTAATCACAGGCAAAGCTGCATGTGCAGATAAGGAGGTTGCCACAAATTATCTAGAGATTTTGAAGAAAATTATAAGGGGGTAAGGGGGGGAGGGGGTTGTGACCAACAAATATTTAATGTCGACAAAACCGGCCTTTCTTGGAAGCGAATGACTTCCAAGACTTTTAAATCGCGAAGTCGAATGAAATTATTGCTGGCAATATGAGAGCCGTTTGGAAGCACATTCTTCCGCATTGTGCAAATAATTTTAGAGACTTTTCAAATGAATCTAAGTTAATTAAATCTCATTCTGAGAAATTGAGTGATTCCGACCTGCTAAATTAAGATGCACAGCAGGAAGATCCTGAAGAATAAAAAGAAAATTTAATCACTGACAAGCCCACAGAGATTTCACAGTAACAACTGCAAAATATTTTTCATACAATCAAAGTTTTCAAGCAGACCCTGATGAAGAGAAAAGCAGTAACATTTGCAGAAGTATTAGAAGAGGCAATAGGGCCATACCGTCAGTTGCATGAAAAAGAGAAACAATGTCCGCCAAACTATGTCAGCTCAATTCTTTGTTAAGAAGCAGAATAATAAATTTATATTCTGAATATGTTTTATTGTATTTCAGCTTCATGGGTTTCCTTTAACTAGGCCCCAAGATATACCCTAATTTTTTATTTAAAAAAAAATTAAAAAAAAAAAAATTAAGGTTCAAAAAAGAAATTTGAGGAACGAATTATACTTTTCCCCGTAAGTTATTATATTCGATTAGTGCGTTTGATTAATGCACATTTTAAAGAATGCATTAATCGAGGGATTGCTGTATAACTAGTTCAATTTGTGCCTAGATGATGTGGTCTATTGGAAGGAGATAATTATAGGGATTCAGTGAAGGATAACCAAGATAATAAGAGGTCTATGGAAATGTGGGTATGAGGACAGATGAAGCAAATATGATATTCCAAGTCTGAGTAACAGCCAAAAGAGGATATATAACAGAAAAATATATAAATATATGTCAGCAAGGAGATTTTACAGTATGCTGACACATGAGATTCAATTCATGGAAAGTGGGGAAGAATTCAAGGTCATTCTTGGAAAATGATAATGGTGCAGTTAGGAAGGATATGAGGCCCAGGTTCTTTTTATGGTGTGTGATGAGCATGTGGAATGACTGCATCTTGAGTGAATTTTTAAAGAAAAATACTATAGATATTTAGATATGATGCAAACTGTAAGGGAGTACCTTCTTAATGAGTCCTATATTATATTATAGAAGGCTATATAATAACAACATATGATATGCCATATACATATAATAACATATATACCAGGGGTGTTCAACCCGTCGATTGCGATCCACCCAGGGAGCGATTTTTGGTCGATCTCTTGTGTATTCCTCCTTACTTACAAATTTAATTAAAACTGAAAACATTTTATTTATCATTATTTTGTATTATTTTTAATTCGCTTTAAGTGTATTGCTATTGTTTATTTTTCGTTAAAATTGTCAAATCAGTAATTTTCTTATAAGTCCGGGTAAATGAATTAATTTGGATAAGTGGAAGTCAAACAGCGAGCCGAGAGAATACGATTATAAGCAAGTGTAAAAACTCAATTGTAGCTTAAATATCATATATTCCAAAGCACATTACATCGATTTTTTACTTAGGTTAAGTCCCATGTGAATATTGTAAAAAAATAAACTTTGTTTGTCTCGGTATAGTTTGTATTAGATGTTTTTGTAAATAACTCTTTTGAAGCTAACTATATATATACTGCTTTAATAATACGTTAGAGTGTTAAGCATATAATACGATGCAATGTTTTTGTCGCCGAAGCTGTACATGGCGGCATTAGAAAGATTGTTATTGAAACTTGTATGTATGAGAAAGGCTTGCAGGCTCTAAGTGTAAACATCTTTCACATTAACTTTTTTTTTTTTTTTTTCAATCAACCAGCATTTCCTGTAACTTGCGAGTTTGTAATCAATCTGTTGTTTTTTCTAACTTTGGTTTTCCGAAATAGAGAAATAAATATTTTATTCCAATATATTTGTGTTTTTTTGTTGTATTAAAATATTTGTTGTATTAAAATAATTAAAAGTGATAAATTTTTAAATACACAAATAAAGTTTTTAGTTGTGTATTTTTTTTAGTTGTTTATTTGTGCGTAATCAGATATCAGGTTGGGGGAACGTGATCTATATAAGAGAGTAGATCGTCGAATAACTTTTTATAGAAAAGTAGCTCACATAGTAAAAAAGGTTCAACACCACTGATATATGCCATATATTAATATACCTATGCCATATATTGGTGAGGTATTTTTCTGAGCATAGGAAACAGAATTAGCCACTTGGACAAGTGTCTTTATTTTGGATATGTTCTTACTGCTTCAGAAAGAATACAAAAAAGACGTGGTGTAATGCTGCCTAGGTGATGACATCACATTTGCATGTATTGGTTAATGATCACTGCATATAATATAAGATTACATGGAACATGCATGTGTGAAGGGTGCTTCAGATACTGCATGTTATATAAAGTATTAAAAAAAAGGGGGGGGGGGGGAAGTGAGCTATCTGCTTACATTTCTTGAGTTGTTTCAAAACTTTATTTTGATAAAACAGTGATATCAGTGTGGAATATATATTTACAAAAGCTTTTCCTTTTCTTTTTTTTTTTTTCGTAAATTTTCAATGTTCTGATTTTTCCATATGTGGTATATATGAATTTTACATATATTTAAATTCAATTATAAGATAAATTTGCACCACTCCATGGATTCCCTTGTGGAAATAGGATCATAATAAAGGACCATGGTTTCATCCCTGGTGACAATGGATTCCAGCACCGCTCTCTGATTCCCTTGACAAAAAGCTCTGAAAACTTGCGGGAACAGGTCAAACGATGCTCCTGAAATCAGGGTATCCACCTTGCACTGACCTTCGTCATGTGAGGCTTCTCGTGAATGATGTGAAAGACAACTGTTATAGAAAGCCCAACCTTGCTTAGATTTCTTTGAGCTTTAACCAGCTGTCATTGAGCAGTTCATCCTCAACAAGAGATATTTCCCTCAGTCATCACTTCTACATGCCAAACATCACAAGGATCATCTTTGATGCGCTCTTCCTTCCTAGGCAAAACTATTTAGTCCATTCCTTCATGGTGGAATATGAAGGAGAAGCTTCCCCATAAACACCATCCAATAGCTGTTTGATGGCACTTATAAAGCCCTTCTTTGGTGAAAAACTTTATCACAGCACGGTACTCAATTTTTAACATTACAGCCATTTAGCGTGACAAGTGTTAGTTAAACAAGTGCCATCAACTGAATGAAGTATGTGGAGAGTTGAAACTAGGACACTAACCTCCCCATAGATGGTGCTATCTGTCACATACAGAGTTTTAAAATTGGAGCGAATTTTGTATGTCAGGCCGGAAACTTTTGGAACCTACCTCATAGTAATAACAGAGAATTAGTAGTGTGTGTGTGAGCGTGCACTGAGTGAATGCTCGGAATCTATTTTTCTTCAACAGGAAGCATTCTTGAATGAATATATTGGTAATGACAAACTACTTACAACATTATGAGAAATTTAATTAGCAATATCATTAATGACAAAGCAAAAACAAAAAACAAACAAAAAAATTTTAAGTGTATTTATGCTTATTATAATTCGCATGCACATAAGTCACCATACATTCATTCGATGTTGGCAGTTTGCGACAGATGATAGAGAACAGAGACTGGTGTTAGTGAAGAATAGAGCTTTACTCCAATCATTAGGAAATCTACTGTCTTAACTTGCCTACTGAAAAGTGTAGCCATTGTAAGACACCTTCATATCTCCATAAATGAGCCCTTCTGGGTTCGACAATATCAAATCCTGCTGTTCTTCCAGATTTCTGGTTTCTGAAACTTTCTCAACCTCAAGATATATACTCCAATTGCATTTCAATTCAATATTTTCTATCACTATGTTGATGAAAGGAGGGATGTCTGTTATTCATTATAAACAATGTTGATTAATTTAATTAATAATGATTAAACTACAGATATTTCAATTCACATATCGTGAACCATCATCACTGTATTACAGTTGGAAATTAAAAATTAAACAACAATGAAGGTATATGGAGAATAGAATATCCTTGTATGCAGTCACAAGACAGCTAAATTAGAAGATTACTATTAACATCTAATAAAAAATGTCTGCATATGACTTAAAAAATAAAATAAAAAACCTTACATAATATTAAAATTTTATAGTGGCTACACTGAATAATTCAGAAGATCTGTTCAGAGAGTTAAATGCCAAATGATGGGAGTAGAGCACTCATAGTACCCATCTATAAAAAAAGGGAGTAAAGCTGAATGTGAGAATTACAGAGGAATTTCTCTGCTGAATGTTCCTTGTAAGATTTATGCAAATATTCTTGAGACATGGCTAAGGAAAATTCTGGAGGAAAAGCTTGGAGAAGAACAAGTTGGGTTCAGGCTGTCAGAATCAGATTTTCACTTTGAGACAAATAGTTGACATATCATGGGAGTATAACAAGGATCTGTATTTAAGTTTTGTAGATCTGGAAAAGGCATATGACAAGGTGCCAAGAGGAAAGCTGTTTGAAATGCTCCAGTTATGTGGTGTAAATGGGACATTATATCAAGCGATACATTGTATCTATTTGAGATGTATATCAGCAATTAGAATTGAAGGAGATACAGGAAGATGGTTTGATGTTAAGTCAGGTGTGCAAACAACGGTGCATATTATCTCCACTGTTATTCATCATCTATATGGATCACATTATGAAGGAAAGCAGTATTAATCTAATATCAAGATTGGAGATGTTGATCACAGCTCTTTACTTTATGCAGATGATGTTATACTCCTAAATAAATCTAGGACAAGTCTGAAGGATTCCCTGATCAAATTGAATAATACCTGTAATAAATTTGGCATGGGGTGGTTAAGGGTCAAAGCTGTATAACTGAGAGGAGACCTCCACACAGCCTTTAAAGGAATGGGGAAAACCGACCAGGGCTTCTGACCTAATGTCCAATCCTAACCTTCTCGTGGTGCACCCTGTTGGGTATCAACCTGGATACTGAACGAACGAGGATGGGCTGGCAATTTGGGATTTAGCCGATCAAATTGTATTCCTATTGTCTTAAACCAAATACAAAATGATGTATTTTGTATTTGGTTTAAGGTTTTGTATTTGGCGACGCCCCAGCTGGCATGAAAAATTTCATGCCGGCTGGGGCGTCGCCCGGTTAAACAAGGCCCCCGTTATTTTCGCCAGGAAACCAGGGTAAACAGCGAAAAGTCAGCTACTGGGACAAATCTGAAAGCACACCCCAACTCAACATCACCAGAGTTAAAGATAGGTACTATCAACATAAGAAGCCTGAATGGCAAAGAAATGGAGCTAGCTGAGGAAATAGATAAGTACCAGTTCAACATAATGGTGGTGACTGAAATAAAAAAAGACGAAAACTGGTGAGATCTATCTGAGCAATAAATACAAAATATTATATTCAGGCAATGATAATCAAGGAAAAAAAGAAGGAATAGCCATAGTATTCAACACTAAATAAGAGGCTAATCTTCTTGAATGGTAGGCAGTCTCAAGTAGAGTGATGTGAGCAAATATCTGAATGGGGAACTGGACAATGAGACTTATTTGTGCCTATGGTCCCACGGAAGGCACTACTAAGGTAGAAGTGGAGGAATTTTTTGAGGCTATAGAGAAAGCTAGTGACACAATCAAAAAGGAAAAGTTGTCCTTGTTGGGGATCTAAATAGCAGAGTAGAAAGTGATTGTCAGACATACAAAATGTTTTGGGAAAATTTGGAGAAAAGAGCAAAGCTAATAATAATGGCAAATACCTGTTGGATTTGTGCTCAGGACATGGACTGGTTATTACTAACACCACGTTCCAACATAAAAATGCGCACAAATTCACATGGAGAGAAGAGGCAAGGAATAAGAAAAGTCTCATTGACTAAGTTATTGTTGATAGTGATGTTTTCTCACTGGTGCAGGCCACCAGAGTGTACAGAGTATTTGAAATTGTAAGTGATCACTATTGAGTCTTGAGCAGGATAAAATTTAATTTCATATTGAAAAGAATGGCATGTAAGAAAGTTTTAAAGCGAATAAAAGTTGAGCAGCTCTCAGATGTAAACTGTAGACTAAAATACACAAAGATTATTGAAGAAAAAAATGAAAGAGTTTGAGAACAAGAAACAAACTATGGAGATTCAGTGGCAAACCTTGAAGAAAACCCTCATCAATTCAGTCAGAGAGAAACGTGGTGAGGTTGTCTGCAAGGATAGAAAAATCAGAACTCCATGGGGGACACACGAAGTTAAAAAGGCAGTGAAGGAAAAGAAGAATATCAAAAGTTCGTGGCAAATAAGTCAGCTTGTGCTCTTGGAGAATACAGAGACAAATGTAAGAAAGCTAAACACTGTGTAAAACTAGCTAAACAAAAGTCATGGGAGGACTTTGGCAAGAACATGGAAGGTGGAAAAATATTCTGGAGGATGTTGAAGAAGCTTAGAAATGGAGGAAAGAGTGCTGTAAATCGAGTTAGAGATGATAGAGGTGACATGAAAACAGGAGAAAAAGATATCCTTGAAGTATGGAGTAATTACTTCAAAAAATTGCTAAAGGAAACAAGCAGTGATAGCACAGTGGTAAAAAACACTCAACTTGCTTACAGTCGGGAATACATATTCATACTTGAAGTAGAAAAAGCCATCAAAGGCTTGAAATGTGGAAAAGCAGCAGGAGTAGATGATATTTGACCAGAAATGCTGAAGTATGGTAGTATTAAAGTCTTACAGTGGTTGCACTGCATAGTTCAGAAGGCCTGGACATTGGGGCGAATTCCCGATGATTAGAGTAGAGCTCTAATAGTACCCATGTATAAAAAGGGAAATAAAACTGAATGTGAGAATTACAGAGGTATATTCCTACTGGGTGTTCCAGGCAAGATTTATGCCAGTATACTTGAGAAACGATTGAGAAGAATTGTGGAAGAAAAGCTTGGTGAAGAACAAGCTGGATTCAGGCCAAACAGAGGCTGTCAGGATCAAATCTTCACTTTACGACAAATAGTTGAGAAAGCATGGGAATATAACAAAGATCTTTTTACTTAAATATAAAGAGCCATATCCCCTTAATTTAAATAACAAATATCTGTATTTAAGTTTTGTCGATCTGGAAAAGGCATATGACAAGGTGCCAAGAGAGAAGCTATTCAATACACTACAGTTATATGGTGTCATTGGGACATTATATCAAGCAATACTTAGTCTTTATTTGAGTTGCATGTCAGCAGTCAGAATTGAAGGAAGCACAGGAAAATGGTTTAATGTTAAATCTGGTTTCAGACAAGGATGTACATTATCCCCTCTGTTATTCATTATCTATATGGATCACATTATGAAGGAAAGTGGTATTAAACATGATATCAGAATTGGAGATGTTAATGTCAGCTCTTTGCTTTATGCAGATGATGTTATACTTCTAAATAAATCCGCTACATATTTGCAAGATTCCATGACTAAATTGAATAACTGTTGTAATAAATATGGTATGAAGGTCAGCAATAAAAAGACAGACAATGAAAATAGGTAAAATCGCTGAAAATGTCAACTGCCTTGTGAATGGAGAACTTACAGAGCAAGTAAAAAATTTCAGCTACTTAGGCACGCTTTTTAGTGAAAATGGTAAATTAAATATGGAAATAGACAACAGAATCAACAAAGCTGTTATGGTAGGAATCAACTGAATAAATTCATATGGAATAAGAGAGAAATTAGTCGGAAAACTAAATTAGCTGTATACAAGACAGTGTTCAAACCAGTTTTAACTTATGGATCTGAGAGTTGGGTCAGAAGTAAAACAAGACTAGAGACCACAGATATGAGAGTCCCGAAAAAGATTAGAGGCGTGAAGCCATCAATGGCAATACCATATTAAAAAAGAGGATATTAGGAAAGAACTTAACATTGTCAGTATCCAGGAATGCGTTAGCAGCGCTAATCTCAGGTGGTATGGTCACTTGAACAGAATGGGTGAGGAAAGATTAGCAAAACAAGTGTTCTCTGCCAGGTTGGCAGGAAAACGACCCAGAGGAAGACAAGTAACAGACTGATTTGGAGGAAAATTGTAGATAGGAAGTTAGTAATGATGTTAATTTTTCATGTAGTACTATCATATCTTGTACACCCCTTGAGGGTACATGGCAGGAATTTGATGATGATGATAAATTTGGTATGAAAATCAGCATTGAAAAGGCAAAGATAATGAAAATAGGCAGAAAGATTGAATACATCAACTGCATCGTGAATGGATAACATGTAGAACAAGTAAAATATTTCAGCTATTTTAGGTACAATGTTTAGTGAAGATAGCAAATTAAATGTGGAAATAGACAGCAGAATTAGCAAAGCTGGTATGGTAGGAATTCAACTGATAAATTTATATGGAATAAGAGAGAGAGAATAATTAGTCAAAACACTAAACTAGTTGTATACAAGACAATGTTCACACCAATTTTAACTTATGGATCTGAGAGCTGTGTGTTAAATATAAAACTCTTGATCAAAGGCTGGAGATCACAGATATTAGTTCTGAGAAAGATTAGGGGACTGAACAGATGGCATGAACACGTATCCTATTAAAAATGAGGCTAATACGAAAGAACTTGACATTGTTAGCAGATCTAATCTCAGGTGGGCCACTTAAACAGAATGGGAGAGGAAAGATTAGCTAAAAAGTGTTCTTTGCCAGGATGGCAGAAAAGACACCCAGAGGTAGATCAAGATGTAGGTGGATTGATATGGTAAAAAGTGCCTTACAAGACAGAAATGTAAGATCTGATATTGGAATGTTGACAGATAACAGACTAATCTGGAGGAAAATTATTGATAGGAAGTTAATTATAATGTAACTTTTCATGCATCAGTACTATCATAAGATCCTGTACAACCCCTGAGGGTATATATGAGGAATTTGATGATAATATTAAACCAGAGAGTTCTTAATAATAATTTCCCACAGCTTGGCATGGAAAGTCCATTATTAAGGTCGAGATCAGGGTGATCTAGAAGCACTTCAGAACTTTCTTTAAAGAGACGCTCATATTTATGAGAACATCTGTGTAGCAGTATTATAATCATATATTTTGATAGATCTAATGTGTTTCTAGAGGTAACATAGAATTGATGTATGCAATTCAAAAATGCATACAGAAACAAATCGACCTGTTAGTCCAAGAAGAATAACTGTCAGTTGCAGTTAATGAAATACTCTAGATAGCAGTAGAAGTGGAATTTTATTTTTTGGAGATGATAACATACAGCTGATTGAATTAACAGGCTCGTAAGTGGTAGAGATGTTAAACTTCTTTAAGATAAGAGAAACTCTATGTGAAATGCCTTTAATGTATGTGATGGCAATTCCATGTGAATCATCTCTTCAAACAGTACCTGGGCTGATGTGCCAGTGTCATGCGACTAACCGCAAGCTTGTTCCAAGGACGCTTCCATTTCGAAGACTGGTCACGCCTCGTAGGCACGCCAAAACAAGCTTGCGGTTAGTCACATGACACTGGCACATCAGCCCATATACGCCATCTATCAACCTCTTTTGTTAATACAGACAGCAACATTTCTTTATTTCACAGAAATTAATATTGTACGAGTGGTTTCGCCACAGTAAATTAGTCTTATTACTTAATGAACAACCCACGTGTATATATATATATATATATATATATATATGTTACGGATAATGTAATAAATCCAGTTATTATTAATACAAACCAAATAATGAGGTTAAAGTAAATAATTTACAAGAATTAATCGCATGAACCGGTAATTATTAATAATTCCTAGTTGAGTCTAGTAAATGTAATAAAAACATGTTTTATAAAAAATATTTTATTTAATAGCAGAAAAAATAGGAGATAATTATTATATGATTATATTGTTGTCCGGTTAAAAACCAATTACTTATTTTTGCAGGAAAGACCTCTGTGGCACTTGGAATTAAAGGATTTCTGACTTTTTACATTTGCAGGGATTTGAATTACAATGGGCTGTACAATTGCAATACTGGAAACCTTGACACCTAAATTAGAATTCTTGCAGGCACATTCTCTTAGACTTATCTCAATATCAGGAACTTCATTAACTGAAATAAAAGTTTCCTTACAAACGGTAAATTCGTTCCTTAAATAGAGTTGGTTTAAAACACCATATTTTGTACCTAATTTATATAGGTTTTCATTTTCAATAGAAATTATAACAGATATAATATTCTTGTTATCGGTCTTAGCTCTATCTACGTCTGGAATTCTTATCCGAACATTTTCTCCTACATTTGCAATTGGAAATTTAGTCATTGAAAGCAGTAACATTTTTTAAGCTTACTTCTTAAGTGACTGTTTAGCAGAGTTTCGAGATTCTTGAATTTTTTCTGTGATTTCATCGAGTGCAAAAGAAGTACTTTCCTTACTTTTTTTCATTATTTTCTAATTCAACATTAGTTATATATTTTATTTTGTTATCTTCCTTGTCGATCGTTCCTGTTTCAGAAGAATGCTGTTTTCCTTCGATTTGGCTACATTCTTATTTCTGTGTTTGTTTGGATCGCCAACAGATAAGTCTTCACTCATATCATCTATTGCCTCTTCCACATTGTCACCATTCTCTGTCCTAATACCACTTTCCCTCTCTGAGATTATCTTCTGACATTCAACATCTTTATTAGTTTGATCTTTTAATATCATCTCAAGATCTTCTTCACTCGTGATTTCTGACAAGGTATCGACTGGTAAGTATGTTTTCAAACCTTCCTTAGCTTTACAACCAAACATAGCTTCATAGGAACTGCGATCTATTCCAGAGTGATGTGCTCAGTTTTTCATAAATTGAATAAATTTTATCCCTTCCGATCATTTTGTTGTTTTATTTGTTTCAATCCATGTGGATAACATTTTTTCAATGTCTTGGTTTGCTCTTTCAACCGAGCATTGTGATTGACTTTACTGTGGTTTTCCATGAACAATCCTAAGCTCATTCAACAGACTTCAATAATTTTATTTGCGAATTTCCGGCCATTGTCACTTTGCAAGATGCGTGGGGTTCTTAATATTGTGAATACATCCAATAGATGATATGCAACTTCTTCAACTTGTTTTGTTTTCAAAGCTCTAAGTTGAACAAATTTCATAAGATGGTCTTGATAAACATTATAAATTTATAATCGGCATCAGCTTGTGACTGCATATCAATTAAATCAATCTGACATCTAGAATTAAATTCGCTACTTTTAATTGGTTTAACAATGAGCCCTTTTTTGGAATGCTCAATTTCTTCTAGCAGGGTTCACAAAGATTCAAATATATCATAACAATTTCAACTGTGATGTTCTTATATTTCTCTTTAAGCTCTTTCATCATTATGTTTCGTCCTCCATGGCTGATGGCAATATGAGTGTCATGAATTAACTGAAAATTTTCCTCCAAGAAAGTGTAATACATAATCGGATCTCTTTCATTTTTAACAGGTACGATAAGTTTTTGAATATCATTTCTTGATAACCATTGATAATCTTCAGGTGTTTTGCCAGAAACCTTCTCTTCGCTTTTTTTTAACTTTCGCTAAAAATGAATAATACTCTTCTCTTGTGAATAACTGATTATTTTTCCCTTTTTTTGATCTCGACATATTAACTCGGTCGTTAAATCGTGTTCTCATTATTTCTAAATCTCCCTTATGCTTATGGGTACGTAAAATCAATGAAAATGAGAAGAAATGTATGCATTTACTAGCGACTGACGTAAATAAGAAAAAGCAACCCATTAACATAGTAATCAGTACTAAGCTTCTTCCAGGGCAGGGAGATGAAGCCAGCAGTCACGTGTAATTTTCTCTGAAAACCATATGCAGAATTTCATAATGAAAACAGCCAATCGATAGAGCGGGCTCACAAAATTATGAACACATGTCCAGCTGACAATTAACGAACTTGTCAATTATGGTTATCTACCTAAAAACAAACCCATTATGAAGAAGTATCTGTAACGCTTCCTCATTAGTGCTTTCGATAAAAAAAAAAACGTGCTACGTGAAACTGCACAAATTTTCACTTAATCAATGCATAATTAGATTAATTACTCATAATGTTCAACGTGGGTTAAGTGTACATCAAAAACCAACAGAAATAAATTTCCAAAATCGGGAGTCACGTGGTACTTCCTCACCCTCTCCCAAACTTAGCGTATTGAAAATTATTACATTTACCATCAATATTTGGGAAGTATTAATAATTACTGGTTCATGTGATTAATTCTCGTAAATTATTTACTTTAACTTCATTATTTGGTTTGTATTAATAACAGCCAGTATTTATTAATATAAACAGATTAATTACTTGAACCATAACATATATATAAGACAATCTAGGAAAGATACAGTCCCATTTAGTTCAAGTTTCATAGTGAATTTGATTCAGTGCAAGGTTATGGATTTTCTGTAAGAATTCTATTTGTTCACATGAATTATTCTAAACAAGAAACACATCAATGTAGTAAAGGCACAGAGAAGATTTTAGATGACACTTATAAATTTTTTTCCTTACAGTTGTTCTTAGCAGAGTTAGAAAGGACAGGAAAAATTGGAGAGCACACTGCAATACCTGAAAATTTGTCAATAAAACTTTTCATTCTAGCTGAAATATCCAGAATTCAAATGAACTTTAAACAGTTATTGAAAGGTTTTCACTTGGTTATATTATGAATTAAAAATACCAAGAAATTACATACTTGGTTTAATCCATTATTCAAGTATAAGCAAACAAAGTTTGCACCTGAAGTATCTTTCAGGGGACTGGCACTTTACTAAGGAAAGTGATGTGAACTCATACCACTATTGCCACGAGTTGCCCCAGTCCTGAAAGATACTTCAGGCGCAAACTTTGTTTGCTTACACTTGGATAATGGATTAAACCAAGTATACAATTTCTTGGTATTTTTAATTTAGAACTTTAAACAGGTCTAAAATATTTGATGGAAACTCAGATGATAAAAATTCTAGTGTGCCAGCAAGAGAAACACTCATAAAAAGTGAAGCTATGTCGAAGCTCACTGGTAAATCTGTGAAGTCTCAAATCTTTAATTTTTGATATAAAGTTGCTTGTATTTTTAATGTAAGAAAAAGAATGACTTGTTAAGAGCTAGAGGAGATTTGAAAGACTCAAATTTTCTATGCAGAACTTGGTATGCAATTTACAATTGACCAAGATGATATCCTGGTTTATGCAACTTAAGCCATAAATTCTAACTATTCTTGCATGATGAGTTTTTAAGTTCCTGTCAAAGCTGTGTGGAAAGTATCTCCAGCCCTATCACTTCTTCCAGTGGAGAATTCACTCCACTGGAAAAGATATAAAAGAAATAATGCCGGCATGGTTGGCCAAGTAGTTAGCTTATCCACTATCTAGCCAAAAGGCTGTGGGTTTGAATCCCACTGTAGGTATGGATGTTTGTGACTGTCTGTGAAAATACTACTAGTGGTGATCGGTGGTAGATGGCGTTGGTGTAGATGATGAAGGTGGAGACTGAGATTTGTAGAGTAGGTCTCCCCCTTGATGAGTCTTTGGACTCCCTGGAGGTTATTACGTAATAATAAAGATAACAAATGTGAAACCAAGTTCCAAATTGGCAACCTATTCTCATTTATTCGGCATCTTGGTGGATAATACCTAATTATGAGGCACACCACAAGTAAGGAATGGACAATTAGTGAGAGGGCCTAGTTAGCTCTTTATATTTTACTGAATATGTGTCCGAGGGCCTAATTAGTTCTTTATACTCTACAGAATATGTGGAGGTCTCCTCCCAGTTATACATAGATAAATACACTTTTTTTTTGAAATCTTGCACTGAATATATATTAGGTGTTTAATATACTGTGCATTAGCAACATGGGCTCCCTTCTGGAGTGTCAAATCTCAGTAATTTTTCCATCCCCCCCCCCAATTCAATACATACACAGGATCACAAGCTGCATTGCTACATAATACTGTGGGCTGAGAATAACTGCTTTGGTCAAACATCGACCAGCCTGGTTGAAAAAAAACTATTATTTGTAAAAGTACATCAGCAGTTACAAGTTTCCTACAGACCTGTTATTTTAAATTTCTGTCCATTGTCTGAGAGTTACTGTATTGTTATCCAATTAAATTTCTTTTCTTCTGGTATCCATTATGTGCTTTATTCTATTCTTTCTTGAAAAATTGTTGAATTTCTTTTTTTCAGGTGGCATGTAAGTTGTAGATGAACCATCCAAATCCTTTGGACTTTTAGACCATTTCCTTTGAGATTTAGTTGGCTGATAAGCATTTCAGCTATTCCTTGAATTTACATTCATACCATGTTTTGGGGTGATGTAAGGAGGACTGGGTGTCTTTCGAGTCAAGTGCCATCACATACCTCCATCATAGTACTTTACCACAATGAAGGTACATGATTTGTTAGGTTCTTTCTGTTTTGAGATTGTACAACCTGTTTTACCTATGTAAATTCTAGTAGCAAAGCTTATATGTTGGTCATACATAACTGGTAATTAGTTTACGGGATTAACAACGCATATAAAGTATATTAATTAAAGGTAACTTTAATAAACAACTTCTATATTTCGGCAACGTCACGTTGCCATCTTCAGGAACATAAAGATATGGTATGTGCACGCAGGCACTAACAAAAGCAAATGAGGAAGAAAGCAAGAAACTAATATTGTTCCTAAAGTCCTAATGGTGCCCTCTGGTGGGCTAATTTGGTTGACTTGGCAGTTGGGCTGAAGTTCTCAAAATGTAAGTCTCTCAAATTTGGGGAAGTTTCATGCACCCAAATTTGTTGAGGTTAGGAACGTTTTTTAGAGCTGCTGAAGATTCCTTGAATAATCTTTCGTATTTAAACTTGCTGTTGTGTATTATTTTTGTTTTCTTCCAATGAATTCTATGGTGGGTATCTAAGGCATGGTCTGCCAGCCCAGAGCGGCTGTACTGGTGAAACCGGATGTAGTCTTTGTGTTCTGAAATCCTGATATTTGTTGTTCTGTCTGTTTGGCCAAAGTAGGAAAATTTGCAGCTGCAAGGGACCTGGAATACACCAGGTAGGTCTAGGAGAAGTGGTTGGTCTTTGGTAGAACGGATAAAGGATGCCAACTTTTTATATGGTCTGTAACAAAAAGTAAGGTCATATTTTCTGAGGATATTGGTTATTTTCTCAGAGGTGCCCTGGATGTAGGGGATGGTGATAGATTTGGTGTAATCTTTATTTTGGAGGGGGGGGGGGGAGTTGTGGTTTACTGGTTTGAGTATTTTTTGGATTTTTTTGGGGTTATAGCCATTGGCTAAGAAAGTGTTGTGGATGTGGTTTAGTTCAGTAGTTAGGGCCTTGTCAGCTGAGCAGATTAATTTTGCCCTGTTATATAGTGTTTTTATAACCCCATATTGTTGTGAGGGGTGGTGGTGGGATTGCTGGTGAATGTATCTGCCAGTATGGATGGGTTTTCTGTAAACAGAGAAAACCAAAGATCCATCAAGCTGGGGGGTTGATTACAGTGTCTAGAAAGGGGAGGGTGTTGTTTTCCTCTTTTTCTAAGGTGAACTGGACTCTGGGGTGTTGGTTGTTTAAGTGTGTTAGGAAGGAGTGGAGTGAGTCTGAGCCATGTGGCCAAATAGCGAATACATCATCCACGTAACGAAGCCAAATAGTGGGTTTTTGTGGGGCAGAGTTTAAGGCTTTCTCTTCAAAGGTCTCCATAAAGAAATTGGCCAAGGGTGGGGAAAGTGGTGAACCCATGGCTGTCCCCCTCTATCTGTTTGTAGAACTTTCCTTGCCAAACGAAATAGCCTGAGTTCATTGTGAACTGAAATAGGGCTGAGATATCGGGAGGAAACTTGGCTTGGATGAGCTCTAGGGTTTCTTTGAGTGGGACATTAGTGAATAGGGAGGAGACATCAAAACTGACCATTATGTCAGTGTGTTGGAGTAAGAGGTTTTCTTCACTGGCTTTAAAGTGGGCTGAGTTTTTTTTTTATGTGTGATGATGTGTTGCCAGTATAGTGTGCGAGTTTTTGGCTAAACGTTTGGCTAATTTATATGTGGGGGAATTAATGCCATCCCCTATGGGACGTAATGGCACATTTTGTTTATGTATTTTTGGGAGTCGGCACTTGAAAAAATACGAAAACCTGACAAAGAATTCTACTTCCTTACCACAGCCGCCACTCAATACAGTAGTCAACCTCTCGTCTGTAGTTTTAAAACCTGAGGCACTCACTGCACTTGCACGTAGCCACAATTTCGCCCTAGCTCCTAAAAGAATACCTGCCGAAGATATCATGATCCAAATAGAACGTGGTATTCGCAACCTGCCTAACCATATCGCTAACAACGTCAGACTGGATGTAGTCGGTGTTCTCACTAAGGCCAAACCTCCAAAACCAACTTATCCAAAGATGAATATGCAGCCCTACAAGAAATGAAGAATAACAAAAAAAATAGTAATCACCAAAGCAGATAAGGGAAACGCCACTGTAGTGCTAAATCAAAAGGACTACAAAGGTAAGCTTATGCTTTGGTACTAGACTGTACTACTTACCTCCCTATTGAATATAATCCTACCAGCTCTCAGATTAGAACTCTCCACAGACTCCTTAAGAAAGTCACTTCTTGGCCTGTGGAAGTCACTAACAAACTAAAACCTTATAACTCTAGATCCCCCCGATTATATGGACTCCCAAAAATACATAAACAAAATGTGCCATTATGTCCCATAGTGGATGGCATTGATTCCCCCACATATAAATTAGCCAAACATTTAGCCAAAACGCTCATACACTATACTGGCAACACACCATCACACATCAAAAACTCAGCCCACTTTAAAGCCAGAGTAGAAAACCTCTCACCCCAACACACTGACATAATGGTCAGTTTTGATGTCTCCTCCCTATTCACTAATATCCCACTCAAAGAAAAGCTCATCCAAGCCAAGTTTCCTCCCGATATCTAAGCCCTATTTCAGTTCACAATGAACTCAGGCTATTTCGTTTGGCAAGGAAAGTTCTACAAACAGATAGAGGGGACAGCAATAGGTTCACCACTTTCCCCACCCTTGGCCAATTCTTTATGGAGACCTTTGAAGAGAAAGCCTTAAACTCTGCCCCACAAAAACCCACTATTTGGCTTCGTTACGTGGATGATGTGTTCGCTATTTGGCCACATGGCTCAGCCTCACTCCACTCCTTCCTAACACACTTAAACAACCAACACCCCAGAGTCCAGTTCACCTTAGCAAAAGAGGAAAACAACACCCTCCTCTTCCTAGACACTGTAATCACCCCGCCAGCTTGATGGATCTTTGGTTTTCTCTGTTTACAGAAAACCCACACATACTGGCAGATACATTCACCAGCAATCCCACCACCACCCCTCACAACAATATGGGGTTATAAAAACACTATATAACAGGGCAAAATTAATCTGCTCAGATGACAAGGACCTAACTACTGAACTAAACCACATCCACAACACTTTCTTAGGCAATGGCTATAACCCCAAAAAAATCCAAAAAATGCTCAAACCAGTAAACCACAACCCCCCTCCACAATAAAGATTACACCAAATCTATCACCATCCCCTACGTCCAGGGCACCTCTGAGAAAATAACAAATATCCTCAGAAAATATGACCTTACTTCTTGTTACAGACCATATAAAAAGTTGGCATCCCTTATCTGCTCTACCAAAGACCAACCACTTCCCCTAGACCTACCTGGTGTATACCAGGTCCCTTGTAGCTGCAAATTGTCCTACTTTGGCCAAACAGGCAGAACAACAAATATCAGGATTTCAGAACACAAAGACTACATCCGGTTTCACCAGTACAGCTGCTCTGGGCTGGCAGATCATGCCTTAGATACCCACCATAGAATTCGTTGGAAGAAACAAAAATAATACACAACAGCAAGTTTAAATACGAAAGATTATTCAAGGAATCTTCAGCAGCTCTAAAAAACGTTCCTAACCTCAACAAATTTGGGTGCATGAAACTACCCCAAATTTGGGAGACTTACATTTTGAGAACTTCAGCCCAACTGCCAATTCAACCAAATTAGCCCACCAGAGGGCACTATTAGGACTTTAGGAAAAATATTAGTTTCTTGCTTTCTTTCTCATATGCTTTTGTTAGTGCCTGCGTGCACATACCATATCTTTATGTTCCTGAAGATGGCAATGTGACATTGCCAAAATATAGAAGTTGTTTATTAAAGTTACCTTTAATTAATATACTTTATATGCGTTGTTAATTCCGTAAACTAATTACCAGTTACCTATGTAAAGTAGATTACAGATGCAAATGATCTGTATCAACTGGAGGAGGGAGAAGGAGGAGGGTTCTTTAGAAGAGCTGAGTATACCTTTTATTTTCATTGGCGATTTAAACAAGGCCTTAATGTTGTATTTCTTGCAGTGTGTTGTAAGTTCAGTTAATTTAAATAATTTGTAGACTGGAGACACTTGTTTGAAGTGTACAAATTATCATCTACAAGTTGTAGACGTCCTTCTGAAAGGGTCATACAGGATTTAAATTGATAGAATTTTTCAATTTATGGAGGGTGGGGAAAAAATGTTGGAATGGATTGCCTTTGGATGTTGCGAGTGCAAGCAGTGCGAATGAATTCAAGAATAAGTATGATAGCTGGTGTGTAGTATGTGGTGTCCCTCGATGAGTCTAACTCCCTGGAGGTCTCTCTCAATAATCCTTGTATATAAGGGTGTCTATGGCTTTACTGTAATCTTTATTTCTTGTTTTTATTAAATATTAAATTATTAAAAAAAAAAAAAAAATATATATATATATATATATATATATATATTTTTTTTTTTTTAATATTCTTAGCCTACTGTAGTATATACAAAAGGTAGCTAGTGACCCTGTATGTGTGTGTGTGATATGTAGAAAGTATTTTTACCTTGGGTATAAATATGTTAAAGATACCAAGCAATTTTAAACATGGTTTTACTCCATTTCCCAAGTAAGCAAACAGACTAAAAGTCAAGTTTGCGCCTGCAATTGATGCAAGTCTAACTGATCCCACAGTTAGTGCAGGACCAGGGCAACTCGTGGCAAAGGTGGAACAAGCTCCGATCACTAATCTTAATATTTACCCTTAATGCCAAAACACTTGGGAAAAAAAACTTACTTGGGAAATGGAGTAAAACCAGGTTTAAAATTGCTTGGTATCTTTAACATATTTATTCCCAAGGTAAAAATACTTTCTACATTTATATCTCCTCCAGAGATTTTTATTTAATAAGGTTAAAACACCTTATGGTAACTTGTTTTGGCGAAATACTTACAAGCTCTGTATTACTAAATCTTGGTATTTCTATTTCTAGCCTAGCTCCCACTGACGAGACCTCAATAAAGGTCGAAACCGGTCTGGGTAGTGGCCCCTTGCCTTTAATACAAAACATCATACATCCCCTTCTTGGAGATGTGTTTTGGCATTAAGGGTAAATATTAAGATTAGTGATCGGAGCTTGTTCCACCTTTGCCACGAGTTGCCCTGGTCCTGCACTACCTGTGGGATCAGTTAGACTTGCATCAATTGCAGGCGCAAACTTGACTTTTAGTCTGTTTGCTTACTTGGGAAATGGAGTAAAACCAGGCTTAAAATTGCTTGGTATCTTTAATATATATATATATATATATATATATATATATATATACATATACATATACATACATATACATACATATACATATACATATATATACATATACATACATACACATACACATACATATACATACATATATATACATATACATACATACATACATATACATACATATACATATACATACATATACATATACATACATATACATATACATACATACACATACATATACATATATATACATACATATACATACACATACACATACATACACATACATACACATACACATACATATACATATACATACATATACATACACATACATATACATACACATACATATACATACATATACATACACATACACATACATATACATACACATACATATACATATACATACATATACATATACATACACATACATACATATATATACATATACAGGGTGTTCGGGATAAATTTGACAGTTTCGTAAGGAAAAAGAAAATCTTCTTTGTATCTATTAAATTTAATGAATTGACAAAAAAACATTACAGGCAGAGTTAATTACAATACTATCAACAAGATTTACTCAAAATAACCACCATTAGCATCGATCACAGCTTCAATTCTGCTTCGGAACCTCGAACAAGCTGATGCTACAGTCTCCCTGGGAAGGGCCGCAAAAACTGTTTTAATTTTATCCATTAACTGGGCTTTTGTATTACTGGAAGTGCGATTGGTGTCTTTTTCAACTGCGCCCCATACAAAATAATCCATGGGGTTAAGGTCTGGGGAGTTTGGAGGCCAAACATTTGGACTGGTGAAGTCGTAGAAATTTTCAGACAACCATTTTTGACTTTTCCCAGAGGTGTGGCAAGGGGCCGAATTCTGCTGCCATACATACGGCCTACCATTGGCTACCCTTGTTATCCAGGGCTTGACTACAGTTAGCAACTCCACGAACAAAGCCCGAATTCCAATGCCAGGGTTCTTCAACACCTGTTCCTGCAGATTTGCGAGGAATTCTGCTGTACGAACGCAATCAGATCGTCTGCTAGGGATCTTTCTTCTTGCTATATCCTCGTAGTCACCATTGCAAGTCTCTAGTTCATGCCTGATTGTTTTTACTGTATTCAGGGAGCATTGGGCAGCAGTCGTAATATCCTTATTTTGATGGCGGGCACGAATCATCATGATACAAGTTATTCTCTTCCATGATTCAGGTGGGTTCCAGCTATCCATCCTTTCTGACATATTGTATATGAATGAAGAAGGGTCCAAACTTTTAAATGAAGAGAAGTGTGTGTTAATACATGTAACTTACGGAAAAATATAATTAATTATAAATATGTCAAATTTATCCCGAACACCCTGTATATATATATATATATATATATATATATATATATATATATATATATATATGATGGTGGGCTAAAGAGTTCTCAGCTTAACAATAAAAAACGAATTTATAATTTCAAAATTATTTTTATTTTTCAACATAATCTCCCTTAAGACTAATACATTTATTCCATAGATGCTCCAACACCATTATCCCATCTCTGTAGTGGTTCTCAGTAAGATCTTCAAAATATCCCTCTACAGCTGCAATCACCTCTTGAATCAAAGAAAAACACTGACCACTGAGGAAGAGTTTTAGTTTTGGGAAGAGATAGAAGTCAGAGGGAGCCAAATCTGGGAATAAGGTGGATGTTCCAACAATTCACAGTGCAGATCCCTTAATTTTCCCATTGCCAAAACACCTTTGTGGGCAAGTGCATTGTCCTGATGAAAGATAATTTTTTTCTTCATCAAACTGGGTCTTTTCTCATGAATTTTTTCTTCTAGTCTGGTTAAAAGACTGGAATAATATTCCCCAGTTATTGTTTTATCCTTTTCAAGATAATTAATAAACAAAATGCCTTTAGCATCGCAAAACACCAATGCCATGATTTCCTGCTGATGGAACTGACTTTGTCTTCTTTGGTGCTGAACAACAGGTTTCTGTCCACTGTTTTGACTCTGGTTCTGGTGTGTAATGGTGAATCCAAGTCTCAGCCATAGTAATAAATCGACATAGAAAATCAGTTTTATACTTGTTAAAACGCTCCAAGCACTGTTCAGATTTTCATGCAAGTGCATTTTTGATCTGCTGTGAGGAAGCATTGCACCCATCTTGAGCATAGCTTTTTCATTTGCAATTCTTCATGCAAAATATATCCTACGTTATTTTGAAATGCCTATAGTATCAGCAATTTCACTCGTCGGTTATCCAATACCATATCGTGCACTTGATCAACGATTTCTGGTGTTGTTACACTTTTAGGATGTCCTTCACTTGGATCATCTTCAAGGCTGGTATGACCAAGTTTAAACTCGGCAACCCATTTCTTAATGTCAAAAACGAAGGAGAAGAGTGCCCATGAACTTTTATGAACTTTGAATGAATTTGTTTTGCCGTTAAACCTTCTTTTACAAAGAATTTTATAACCACACAATACTCAATTTTATCCATTTCAAGGGATACAACACTTCTGCTTCGGACAGCTGCATAAAACAACCTACTTGATAGATGACTTGAAATTTCACATGTATGTGCTTATGAGATGTACTAACTTAGAAAAAAAAAATCTTGCCGATAGTGTTACCATCTATGGTCGAGGTCGAGAACTTTTCAGACCACCTTTGTGTGTGTGTGTGTGTGTGTGTGTGTGTGTGTGTGTGTGTGTGTGTGTGTATTCCTGAGGATGACTTTGACATTGAGGTTGAAACACTGAACTTTATTTTAATGTAATTAAAATAAGCTCTCTAGCAGAGTAGTGTGTTTTCATAAATATCCATAATGATGCTCATAATATAGATTAGAGATGATGGCTGTAGTACATGGAATCCTGATTATTGGGGTCTGCACTAATGTTCTGAATAAATGTGTATGTCATTTTATCTTGGCAATTTTAAGTAGAAGCTCAAACATTCTAATGCTATACTGCTCCATGTTTCATAGAAATGATTGTGAACATGTGGTTTGAAGAGAATAACATTGGAATTCAACAGTGGCAGCATCCGATAAAACACTACGGAATGAACTGGAATGTAGAATTAGAGTACTTCATTATTGAGCTATACTAAAGTTTAAAAGAGACATGGAGCACAATATCACACATTTTTGGTAGAAAATCAGATTTTAATAGCACATCCATGACATATTGAAGCAGTTATTCTCCCAAAAGGTGGCAACAACAGTGTTATAAATTTTGATCAATGAAGGCATTTTTGTTTATCTGTAAGTGTTACGTGTAGTTTTTTGGCAGGACTGTATTTTACAAGCATATGCATGCTTCATTAAGGTATCTGCATGGATAGAATGGGATCAAAGTTTTGAAAGTGGACTCACCAGTACTGAATAGATATGCAAACAGCGATATACAGGTGAAAAATCTACTAGATCCTGGACACTCAATTCATCTTCTGGTTCAGTTGCTACACTATCTGTATCAGACTTTAAGTCTAACTCCACACCAAAATTAGGAGGAGATGGAGCTTTCCGTTTCGTTTTCCTCAAAACCATTCCAGATTCCACATGTTGCTGTTTAGAAGCCTTAAAAGTAAAATATAAGTGTAGTTCACATTAAAAACTGAATGTACACTACACTGAATCTACTTGCACATTTTGAAACAGTTTAAGATTTCATCTATTAATTAGTTGCAAAATTTCGATATTAATTTGTATATATATCATGGAAGAAAGGAAAGGTGGTACTTGAATAATGAATTAATGTCACCATTACTTTTTTTTCTTTTTATGTGACTTGCAGAAAACTGGTGCTGTGTGTATATGATAAGTTTTTTTCTTATCATGTTTAATGTTTTATTTATTTATTTTACATAATCTAATCATCTTATTTCAGAGACTAAACAGAACTTTTTCAAGCCCATTCAAGCCTCTAATAATCTTATACTAGGCAATGAAGTTAACTATGATAACCAACTGAAGATAATCACAGATAACTATGACTAAAGCAGGAAAATCACATTATCTCTATAGAATAATAATGTGATTTTCCTGTAAATACACAATCAGCGCAAGAAAATATTTTTTCATCACAAAAGTTTGTCAAAAGTTACTGGAAACTTGCATATGTTGGATGATGCAGGCAAGAAATAATCATCTAATTGAGAGGGTTGGGTCAAAAGGAAACAAGTAGAAAAATTATGAGGTACTCATTAACACACAGTTCAAAGGACCTAAATTTTCAGATTTTGTAATAAGCAAGTCTGCTGAAAATTTCAAAATATAAACTTCAACTTGTACTTTATGTAATAATAATAAAAATAATAAATAAAAGAAAATCCAACCAAAATATCAGAATCATAAGAAAAGAGAATTAGCAATCGATAGTGAAACTGAAACACTGTATATATATGTATATATTCAAGGTGTTCTAGGGGTGCGGTACACATCCATGAAAAAGTGATATCACCAATATTATATTTATTATATCATTAATTCATATTAAAGATTCCCCTAATTGTCTCCTGGCTTCATATGATTCCTAAAGTAAACAAAATATAATAATGCTTCATGAAGAGAATACTTTGACACATAAACGTTGCATCACAATGTGTTAACAATGGGTGTGCTTTCACAAATACAGACACCTTTGAGCCCTTTGAACAGATGTGCAGATGGAACAGCAGGTCAAATTCTTAGCATTCCAGTGGTTTTAAAGTGATTCAGGAGGTGTGTGTGTGCTGAGACAATAGCACCCACAAATCAGTGGCTGCCACTGGTTATTGTGGCAACCAATCCAATTGAACATTGTCATTTGTCTGAGTCTGTTTTTGTTTTCTGAGTTTAATCTGTTTTGCATGCATGAAGTGTGAACTGACGTGTTTAGGACACCAATATAGACAAGTAATTTTCTATAAATAGAACTTTTTAGCACATATTTACAATGGGAAACAGTGTTGATGATCTACTGAGCATCCAGTTTTCTGCAAGAACTTTTGCAAATTATGTGATTGATTAATAGTTGAAGGAGATGGAACATGTGTATAAATAAGTAAGTAAAACTAGTTATTTCAACCTATCTTTGGTTAAATCCAGAAAAATAATTTCACAAGTAATTACTTTTTCCAGTTTATGTGTGCATTATATGGCTGAATTTAAAAATCACATCAAAATTCAAATTTTCTGTGTCTCACTATAGTATTTACCAATGATAATCTAATTTCATCACTAAATATAAACTTTGTGCTTCTCACATAAACGGCAGGCATGAAACATAGCTTTTGTTAGGCTGACCTTTATTCTTTCCATATTTAAAATTATATTAATTGATTTTTATTTATTCATATGGAGTTTCCTCCCTTTTCTCCCCCGTCCCTATTGGGGACGAGTTGAGCCCCCCTCATGGGGGGGTTAAGTATTTATGGCTGTAGATCCGTGTGTTCACGGGGCCGGTTTGCCTGCTTGCGGGATGAAAAACCCCAGATAAACTGGGGGGAAAAACCCTGCTGTCCACGCCAAAGACCTGTTAACTTGGCTATGACTGAGGAAGATCCTCAAGCTCCTCACGTCGGCGACAGGAATCGAACCCAGGACACTCCTTCCCCAGGCATATGGTTGCAAAGCGCACAGCCACAGGGCTAACCGTGCGGACTATTAATTGATAAATTATAGTATTCAAAGTTACCCTACGTGGATTGCAGCCATGCTACAAACAGCACCACCAAACTAAACGGGCATGTGATGCCACTGATGTGTACCTATGAGTCTCTGTAAGTCAGCCAGTACAGACAATGCTCTTTAGATGGAAAGAGCTAGGTTTGAATCCCATCTAGGATGGGATTCAAAATTTATAGACAATGCAGATAGGATTAAACATTCTCTCATTTTCCTAAAAGCCAAGTTACTTGGCAGTGACAAGTTTTCCGACACACACACACACACACACACACACACAGGAATCATTACGAATTATACCCATTTACCTAACAAGCTGGTCTGCTTTTCATGGATAATGATCTGTACCTTACCTTCTGCAACATTCAATCAACAGGATGCCTAATGATATGGATCTGCAGTCATCATATCTACAAAGCATCCTACATATCCCAAATAGAAAAGTAGTGGCTATATGTCTCATAGCATATTCCAACTCAATCTCAGTTGTTTGGGTTAAAATCATGTTAATTTTCCACCATTGAAGATGGATAATGTTTTTCCATATGTTTCATGAACCAATTCCTTGCATTATAAACTTGATGATATAGCATGTTATGGTTAAAAATGGCAATAAGCTCATAGCAGTAGCAGAGCACTATTGTATACTGACCAACATGGCTAATGTACTGTTAGTAGCTCATAGGTTAGTCAGTATGAATTATTTCTGACCCCAAGAGTATCCTGATAGTGCTTTTTTTAGCTTGGACAGCAAAAACCATTCATGCATGTGGGGTGGGAGGGATTCCACTGATGTACAACAGACTAGCAATCCTCTTTCCATCTACAGCATTCTGGATAATGGTATGCTAAACTCTTGCAAGTTACTTACCTTTTGTGTTCCTTTTCACTGACACATTATAGTTCTGTTTGTTTGGCACCTTTCTGTGTACACCATAACCATTGTGGACAATGAACAATCAATGAGAAGTGCAGTATTCACAATGGAGGCACACTGCTTGAAAGGTGCCAAACAAGCTAAATGCCACCTACCAATGAAACTGGTTTCTGTAGTACTGCAAACTAATATAGTGCTAACATGTACCATATTAACCAACATGCTAACATATTGATGTCAACCGAATATATTCTACTCTAGATAAGAGCAATCATAATTCAATGTCATGTCAAGTATAATGACTTCAGTACCACAAAAACCAAAGAAACATGACGCCAATTAATTTTTTGATAAATTAAGTTAATTTGAAAAAAAAAAAAAATCAAATTTGCATTTATACAATTTTATCTTACATACATTCTTAATTGCAGCATACTTAACAAATATAATAGTTTATAATAAATGTAGTTTAATCCTTTATCTAAGTGTAAGCAAACAAAGTTTGCACCTTCAGGACTGTGGCAACTCATGGTAAAGGTGGACCAAGCTCTCATCACTCCTCGTCTCAGTATCTTCCATAATGCAAAGCACATCTCCTTGCAGACATGTATAATGCTATGCATTAAGGGAAGGGCCACTACCCAGACCGGTTTCGACCTTTATTGAGGTCTCGTCAGTGGGAGCCAGATCCAGAAGTGGTGATACTAAGGCAGAAGCAATGGAGAAGTCATATTTACCTATACAAGTTGCCAAAAGGCGTACCACCACATTATTAAGTTACTCTGGATTTAGAGAAAGATGTTGAAAGCTTTTTTTTTTATTTTTTTATTTTTGCACTTGGGTACACCTTTTGGCAACTCGTATAGGTAAATATGACTTCTCCATTGCTTCTGCCTTAATATCACCACTTCTGGGTCTGGCTCCCACTGACGAGATCTCAATAAAGGTCGAAACTAGTCTGGGTAGTGGCCCTTCCCTTAATGCATAGCATTATACATGTCCACAAGGAGATGTGTTTTGCGTTACGGGAGATACTGAGACAAGGAGTGATGAGAGCTTGGTCCACCTTTACCACGAGTTGCCTCAGATACTTCAGGCACAAACTTTGTTTGCTTACACTTGGATAAAGGATGAAACTAAATTTATTATAGTCTAACCAAGTGCAAAAAAAAATAAATAAATAAACTTCCAAAATATAATAGTTGTTTATTAACATTCTTTAGTAACTGTACATTTTGCACATCTTTTTCTGTTTTCATCACTGGTAACAATTGCATAATTTTGCTTTGTAGTGTAAGCAGCCCATCTTATCCTAGTGCTGCTACAATGGCAACTTCATCATCATCACCAATTTTAAATTCCTCGAATTTTATAACTTAATCCATATGTTCTTTCTAAGTCTTCCATTCCTCAACTGACATTTGTTTACAAAAACATCTTGTAAATGGTTGTGGTGCAAGATTGTATTAACTATACAAAATAAAATTTATTTCTCATGGCACAAAAATGGACTTTGCAATACATATTAACCACTGTGTGAACATACATGTACAATATAATTTATGTGAAATTTTAGTGAGGAATGAACTTGAGAAAAGTGACCAACACTTGACATTTGGTCACTTTTCTCACTTTATATTGCACAACTGCAATATAAACTTATACTTAACTTGATTTCCCATTAGCTTACATGGACTGTTGTTTTCATTGAAGGCTATCCAGAAGAGACTAGAAGCAGCTTGGAAAAAAAAAGTACATATTTGGTCTTTAGAGCTGGATTTCCAGTTATACCTATAGACTATTAACAGTACTATGTACAAGTGATTTGTGATGTTTTGTGGCAGGATTCACATTAAAAATAAATAAAATAAAATAACGATAGTATTGGTTTTAATTTTTTTAGGAAGTATACTAGAATATTATTTATAAAAAAACTTTAATTATAACCTTTCTATATTTCAGCAATGTTACAGTGCCATCATCAGGGATGATGGCAACATAGCACAAAAAACAATGATATGGGCACACAGGCACTAACACTGAGCAAATTAGGCTGAATACAGGCAACAGAAGACTGACCTAGAGTCTTAAACAGTGCCTCCTAGCAGTCTAAATTGGATTGTCTTGGCCAATGGGCTGACAATCTTAAAATGTATGCTTCCCAAATCTGGGGCAGTTTCATGCATCCAAATTTCTTGAAGTTTGAAAAGTTTTTCAGAGCCGAGGCAGACATGAGGAATAGTCTTTCATACTGGCACTTATCGCAGTGTAATAGAGTGGCCTTCTTCCAGCGTATCCACCACAGGATACGCTGTGGCCTTCAATGATTATGAAAAAGCCTTTAATAAAATTAATAGAAAGAGTTATTTAAAATATTGATTTAAATATACCAAATCTGCCCAACCATGGAATATTGTTCCCATATTTGAAGTGGTGCACCAAAATCTTCTCTAAGATTTGCTTGATTCTATCCAGAAGAGGGCAAATCTAGCTAATTAATAATCCCTTCTCTCATATATCCACTTCAATCCTCTCTCAAAGGGGTTCAGTTTCTGCCTTCTACATATACTTTCATGGAGAATGCTCTGCTGAATTGGCATTTTTATTCCTCCACTCTCTTCCAAAATCATTAAAACAAGAGCAACTGCTAAACAATACATTTTCAAAGTCCATCTTTAAACTCACTAAACCAACTTCACTGCCTCCTCTTTCATTCCATCTACTTCTGTTCTTTGGAACTGTTTTCCCCAACTCTGCCTTCCCCTAAGATTACAATCCTTAGCTTTTCAAGCAAAATGTGAGCAGATTCCTCCTTTCTTCTATTCCTCTTAGCTAGATGGCACTAATATACTAGATCTTGTAGCCTTGTGTGTGGATCAGATATAAAAAATAAAAATAAAATAATTAAAAAAAAAAAGGAGATTATCCCATGGTGTGGCACTGTTATAAGAACCAAACAAACGATACTGGCATCCTCAATAACAATGACCAATTATTCATCTATACAAAGTTACAATGAATGTGAAGATAACAAATAAGCAAGTGGAGTGATAGTCAGCTGGATTTGTGTGTTAACAAAATGAGAAGTCTTTGCCAATATTTTTTTTTTTAATTAATTTGACATACTGCATCATGAACATTTCAGAATAAACAAATGATAGATGAATTATATACTAGTTTTAACATAACTTCCAAACTTGGTACATTACTTTATTACACCTTGAATTTGTATTATGTATATAATTTTTTAATTAGTATCAAATCAGTATTATGGGTAGGCTACATTATATAATAGATATAATCTAGTGCCCTCTGTTTTAGAAATCAAACAAGATACTTTCTTTTTAGGTCACTAATAAGGCCTCCAATAAGTATTATGGTCTCACACACCAAGCAATGAAATTCAAACCTACAGCCTGTTGAGAAGAAAGCAGACATTATCCCACTCAGAAAGTCAGCCACATCTACCATATAGCATTATTTACTAGCTTTAGGCAAATAATGCCATTGTGCCATGTGTCAAAGACTTGCATTAGTAGATAACTAATTTTACCTCATCATTACTGGTGAAGGTTCTTAGTCAGGGTTCTTACTGTCCTTACTGAACAGTAAGAATCCTGAGAGCTAGTTCAAAAGTAAAATGAGAATACTGAAAGATCTCCAATCCCCATTTGGTCCATATATATACAATTTGGTTCTCAATGAAGTTTCTTGATATCCACAATGATCTCATCTTTTCTGTAATGCAGCAAATGATTGTAGATGATACCATAAATAGTTCTATGTGAAATCATCAGTGTTTGCCTTGAATTTCAGATGCCCAAAGCAATGACTGCAAAATCCAGATTGGTAATGCCATTTTGGAATGGTCCAAATTCTCAACCAGAAAGAATGTCGCACACCACTGATATTGGTTTCGCCATATTTGAATCTCGCATTACAATTTATAGTCAAGTGTGACTAACATTTAACTTACATTGGCCATCTGACAATAAATGAAAGTTAGTGTAGCATTCTGGGACCACAAAAACTATGCTACACTTTGCACCTCTAGTGCAATGCCATATTTTACATGCTTTATAATAGCCAACATAATGAGATGCTAGAAAAAACTCCTGAAAGATGAATCATATTAAGGATTCATTTTCCATTTTATATTCTGAAATACAATACTACAATATGTCAAATAAAAAAATATCAACACCGCCAGGCACTTTTAATTTACTTCATGTCATCTTATCATCATCATCATCTCATCTTCCTATTTCCCTCTTTTACCTTGCAGTGTCACGGGTTTATTAATCATTGGACCTCAAACCATTCACAGGATAAGGTGGTCAGCCCTACGCCCTGGTGTATCCTATGTTCATAGTGTTGAGTTCTCAAGGCCAGTTTGCCTGCTTTGCAGGATGAAAAACCCCAGATAAACTAGGGGAAAAACCCTACTGTCCACGCCCAAGACCGGCCAACTTGGCTATGGCTGAGGAAGATCCTTCAGCTCCTCGCGTCACCGATGGGAATAGAATCTAGGACATTTCTTCCCCAGGCATATGGTTGCAAAGTGCACAGCTACTCAGCTAACAGCGCTCATACATTAAAGTAAATAAAAGATTAAATTATGTTACTGTTGGGGTAGATGGACTGCAGAATATGAGGTTATGCAAACAGCAAGAAAATCAAAGTTCTGACTAGTCTGTTGAATTGGAGGGGGAGGATAGAGTATTTGTTTGTGGATGAAATATAAATTCAGACAAACTTTTGCTCTTAACGATCCCTCCCCAGAATTGGATGAAAGCATGCAAAAATGCAATTTTATTTATATTTATTTTATTTATTGCTCAGATATGTAATTTTTAAAAAAATTTCACTTTTTCATGTTTTCATCCAATTCTGGGGAGGGATGGTTAAGAACAAAAGCTTGCCGGAGTTTTTATTTCATCCACAAGACAAATCTACCCTCCAACTCAATAGACTAGTCAAAACTGATTTTCTTGCTTTATGCATAATTTCATCTGGAGATAAGCTACATCCCTGTCTGACATCTTGATTTATTTCAATCTCTTCTAAATACTTGTCTAAGTTATTATCTTCCTTTACTTAAAAATCTGCTTCTCAAATCAAGAACCTTTTGGATATTAAACCAAAGATTTGTGGTTCAAGCTGCTCTTCAGACATCTCATTTCATCTTCCTTTTTACCCTCTTTTACCTTGCAGTGTCGAGGGTTTATTAATCATCGGACCTCAAGCCGTTCACAGGATAAGGTGGTCAAGCCCTATGTCCCGATGTATTCTATGTCCTGTAGTGTTGAGTCCTCAAGGCCGGTTTGCCTGCTTTGCGGGATGAAAAACCCCAGAATAAATAGGGGAAAACCCTACTGTCCACGCCGAAGACACAGCTAACTTGGCTATGGCTGAGGAAGATCCTTCAGCTCCTCACATCACCAACGGGAATCGAACCTAGGACACTCCTTCCCCAGGAGTATGGTTGCGAAGCGCACAGCCACTAGGCTAGCTGCACAGACCTCTTCAGACATTAAAAGGGGTATTAACTCTGCTGCTGGCTGGGTGAAGTGATCAAGAGGTACTACTTATTTGGGAAGTAGAGAAACAAGAAGAGGGTGCTGCCAAAAAGGATATATATATGGAATTATATGGTGGATGGTTATGGGAAGCTCTGTAGTCAATTAGCATCAACACATTGGGTTGATGAGCTGTGCAAAAAAGATAACAGTGCATGCAAATTCATGAGGTGGTATCTGATACAAGCAATGTATACCAAGAGTTAAGCAAATAAATAGAGTAGGAGAACAGCAAAATCAAACAAGCTCTTGAAAAGAAAATGTTATGGAGGAGGTACAAGACAATCAGATTCATGAGGAGTATAAAGTGCAGAGAGGAAAGTGATAAGCATGGGTAAGAAAGAAAATATGCAATATGAGAAGAGATTGGCTAGTCAGGCTAAGGATAATTCAAGGGAATACTTCCGACACTATGGCAAGAAGAGGAAGAATTATGGCACGCTATACTGATGGATAGACATGGTAGCAGAGTGACCATTACAAAGGATACAATGAAATTATTGAATGAGCACTGCATCAGTATATATCATACAGGTGTAAATGATTAAATGATTCTGTGCAGCACCGTTTCCCAGATTTTTCCTATGATGGAACACTTCACAAATCCTGAAATTTTCAGGGAACATCAAGGTTATTTCGTAATGTATTATTAATTAATTAGGGCATAATGATAAAGAGTATTAGTGCACTTATGTATACAATGTGACATGTTGATAAATATAAAATTACGATTAAATCAATTATCAATCACTGGACTAAGGAAATCTTGTAGCATATTGTAGTTTCCTCAGGCCAACATCATTAAATTAATTTGTGCTGATTTTCATTGACATATCCCATTCTGATCACCAAAAATTTATAATATTATAAGTACTTGCGAGTGAATGCAGACTTTTTCTCCTGTGTGCTGGTAGTTTTCCCCTCATTTTGTACATCCTAGAGATTGCTTTGTAGGCTGGCGGTGGATGAATCACTATCTGTTGCATCACAAACATTCAATAAGAGATTTCTTAATACCAAAATTAAACAAAGTCCCTTGTCTCTTATTCATATTAAAATTTAAATCTGTAGGCCTATTACTTTTAAAAAAATCACAGCACTATGGTTTCGAAACAAGCACTTTCACCCTACAATACGAACTTGTGAAGAAAGTATTCAGTATTACTAGATTTGAGAACCAAATACAGACAACTTTGATCTTCAATTTCAGTGGAAAAATTTTCTTTATATACTTCCTTGCTGATTGGTCACTAACATTTGCAACACAGATGTTATTTTGTTCGGTTTTGAGAAGAGAGGATATGCCGCCCACTGTTGTAATCGGATTGCAGGCAATTTTTATGACCGGTCATAAATAGCGATATTCCCTTTACCAAATGAAAGATTGATTGTGAAAATTAACGATAATTCATGAATATTTCAATGTTTAAAAATATGTGGCTTGGTCACTGACAGTTGTAACACAGATGTTATTTTGTTCAGTTTTGAGAACAGAGGATACGCCGCCCATTGTAGTAATCAGCATGCACGCAATTTTTATGACCGGCATAAACAGTGGATCTTCCCTTTCCCGAATTACTTCCATGTTTAAAAATACATGGCTTGGTCACTGACATCACAAAACACTTATTCACTTTCCACGGAACACAATTTGGGAAACCCTGCTGTGCAGTATGTAGAAAGGAGACAATTATTAGAATAGGAAGTGAAAGAATCAGAGGTGTATCAGGTTGTGATTGGGTTAGATGGTAATAAGACTGTAGGAATGAATGACATATTGCTAAAATTTTAAGGAATTTGCAAAATAGTTAGCTATGCCCTTGACCTGATTATTTAATGAAAGTCTTGCAGTGAAAAAAAGTTCTTAACGAATTAAATGCAAAATAGTATATTCCACAAGCTTGGTTCTAGGAGAGAAGTTTTCAACTGTAGCCCAGCCAATATAACTGTAGCCATGGTGCTAGAAAAATTCATTAGGAGGAGAATATGGATTGGATTAATGGATAGAGGATTCTTTATGATGGTCAGCATGGATATGTAAAGCGTAAGCTTTCTTTTAGCAATTTAGTTACATTTTATAATAAGGTAGTGAGTGTGTTGGATAAGGGAGAATCATATATGAGGGTGGTCTGAAAAGTTCTCGGCCTAACAATGAGGAAAAAAAAAATTTATAATTTCGAAATTTTTATTTTTCAACATAATCTCCCTTAAGACTAATACATTTATTCCAGCGATGCTCCAACACCATTATCCCATCTCTGTAGTGGTTCTCAGTAAGATCTGCAAAATACCCCTCTACAGCTGCAATCACCTCTTGATTCAAAGAAAAATGCTGACCATCGAGCAAGAGTTTTAGTTTTGGGAAGAGATAGAAGTCAGAGGGAGCCAAATCTGGGAATAGGGTGGATGTTCCAACAATTCATAGTGCAGATCCCTTAATTTTTCCATTGCCAAAACACTTTTGTGGGCAGGTGCATTGTCCTGATGAAAGATGATTTTTTTTTTTTGCTTCTGCAAACGGTCTTTTCTCATGAATTTTTTCGTCTAACTGGTTAAAAGACTGGAATAATATTCCCCAGTTATTGTTTTATCCTTTTCAAGATAATTAATAAACAAAATGCCTTTAGCATCACAAAACACCAATGCCATGACCTTTCCTGCTGATGGAACCGACTTTGTCTTCTTTGGCACTGAACAGCTGGCTTCTGTCCACTGTTTTGACTGCTGTTTGGATTCTGGTTCTGGTGTGTAATGGTGAATCCAAGTCTCAGCCATAGTAATAAATCGACATAGAAAATCAGTTTTATACTTGTCAAAACACTAAAAGCACTGTTCAGAAATTTTCATGCAAGTGCATTTTTGATCTGCTGTGAGCAAAGCATGGCACCCATCTTGAGCAAAGCTTTTTCATTTGCAATTCTTCATGCAAAATATATCCCATGTTCTTTTGAAATGCCTATAGTCTCCACAATTTCACGCACTTTGACTCGCCAGTTATCCAATACTATATCGTGCACATGATCAATGATTTCTGGTGTTGTTACACTTTTTGGACATCCTTCACTTGGATCATCTTCAAGGCTGGTATGACAAAGTTTAAACTCGGCAACCCATTTCTTAATTGTTGAAAACGAAGGAGAAGAGTGCCCATGAACTTTTATAAACTTTGAATGAATTTATTTTGCTGTTAAATCTTCTTTTACAAAGAATTTTATAACATCGCACAATACTCAATTTTATCCATTTCAAGGGATACAGACAACACTTTTGCTTCCGACAGATATATAAAACAAACTACTTGACAGAATGACTTGTAATTTCACATGGATGCTTATGACAGATGTACCAACTTAGAAAAAACAAAATCTTGCCAAGAGTGTTGCCGTCTATGGTCGAGGCCAAGAACTTTTCAGACCACCCTCGTACAGTGATATTTTAAGATTCAGTATGATATACATCAGTTGAATGAACTTCCCATGGTATGTCTGTTGAATCCATGGAGGGTGTAATGATGATAACAACATTATGTTTAGTCGTGATACAGTATTTTTTCGTAAACATTACAATAACCGATTCTATTAATTTAATAAAACAAGATTTTTTTTTCCTCTGGACATTACCAAAAGTTTTGACTTTGTCATGCATTCTTGTTATTTTCTTGCCTGAGGTATGATACAGATATGTTGATATTTTCATGATATGGAATGGTTATCCATCAGATTTGAAACAATTTTTCTCTAAAATAATTATGATTCATCCTAAAATTCAATTACCTTACAGCAGGGCAAATACAAATCAAGTAGCATTTGTAGATATACTGATTCTTCATCAGCTGGAGGGTGGTTTTCATTTTCGATTTTTAACAAGAAACAGATGCTAATCATTATATCCATGCTACTTATCATCATCATCCCAGTCAAAAGTCAGAACCATTAAGACCTTATTAATATAATGTCCTAGTGGCACATAAGTTCCATATAAGACTTTATATAAGAATTGAATTATATGAAATCTGCCTTTTTATAAAATGGTTTTCATGAGTCTTATTAAATAAAGCTTTTAACAGCTTTAAGTTGCCAGTCTCTCAAATTCCTCTTCCATATATTAAAGAACTTTCTAAACATTCTCAACATTACGGTGTCCTTTCATCCTGTCAGGAAGATTACTACCTTCCTTTCCTAAAGACAAGCTTCCTCTACTCAGCTTTCCATGTATTTCGATCCCTTACTCTTGTGGCTTGTCATACTTTGGATATTTTGGGAGATCTGCAGCAATCTCTCTCTCTCTCGATATTCACTGGGCATCTACAGATGCAGTATGGTCATTCCAATGCTCAGTGATGTGCCATACCAGGCTTTGCCATGTAGTCCTGTTGTTTGCTTTTCTGGCGGCCTCAACTCTCTGAAGATCAGTCACTCCACACACACACACACCATCCATCTCATTGATTCTACCCCTTTCATCCTTTCTGTGTGTCCAAAATACTTTAACTTTCTTCTGTCAATATCGTTAAGGAGCCTTAAAGTTCTACTGATCTTTTCTAACACCCATTTATTTGTATATCCATTCATTTGTACATCTTTCAGTATATGATAACCTCAACAGCCTTCTCTAACACCACATCTCGAAAGCAGATGTCCGTTTCTTATCTGACTTCTTTAGATTCCAAGTCACAGTTCCATAAGTCCCTGTTGGAAAAACAACTGCATCCAAAATCCTCAACTTTGTTCTCATGGAGATAGATCCATCCTTCCAGATTTTAGGTCTCTGACTGTTGTTTTAGCCTTTATTAGCCTAATTTAAAAAAAAAAAATATATATATATTTTTTTTTTTTTAAATTAGGAATTTGTGAACCACCTGGTGTCTTATTTGCACTTCAGTGGCACTTTTTAAAATAATTCTTTCGCTGCATTTTATTTCGTGTTCCATTATTAATGTACTGAGGATGCCTTTGATACTTAGGCAAAAATTTTTTATCAATTAAAATTATTTCCACATATGTTAAAGTTTTCATCTTTAATTTCTACAAGCAAGACAGTTTGCATACATATTTTAAAACAGTTAATTCAAAGTTCCTTTATAAAGAGGACATAATGAAAAAACTCCCACTGACTATGTTAGTGTGGATAACAGTACCTCAAAGCTGGTTCAGGACACAAGAGTATATACAGAGAAAGAAGAAGTAATCACCATTTTGTTTTGAGCACATAAAACTGAATGTTAATATTAAAAAGAAAAGTGTGTAAAAAAAAAAAAAAAAAAAAAAAAAAAAAAAAAAAAATATATATATATATATATACACACACACACACACACACAGTCATACCCTGACTTACGTGAACAGAGTTACGCAGTTTCTTATATGTACGTATTCCTGTCCCGCTTTACCACTAGTCGTATCTTTCTGACACTGGCCGCATTCACCAATGTCGCACATGCTGTGAACAAGCACTGATGTGTTCCCGCAAGGTCTCCATTCATACACGATTTTTATAGTCTACAAACGTTGCGATTGTTTAATGTTATGTTCTTGATAAAAATTTTATCACATAAAAAATAATAATGTCGTCCAAAAGAAGCAAGTCCGATTTCTTTTACGGCTAGCAAGAAAAGAAAAACATTGACTTTGAAAACAAAACTGAACATTATTAAGGATTTTGAAGACAGAATGAAAATTTGTGAGCTAGCAAAGAAGTTCGATTTACAGGAATCCACAGTAAGAACAATCATAATAGAAAGGTATTGCAGATTTTGGAGGACATAGATTCTAATGAGGAACGAATTGTAGCCACAAGGCAAAGAATAAAAAAATCATTAGCTTGCTATGAAGAAATTTTGCATGACAAGAAAAAGACATTATGCTGTCAGACAAATCTATTAGATTTTATGAAACCATTGGACATCAAAAATAACTTTGATATTTCTTAAAAAATATAGGTGTTTTTGTAAACCTTTGGTCCCAATTAACTAATATTTTGTATGTTTGTATATATAAATTACATGCAAAATTATACCCCGAGTTATGTGAATTCGACTTACGTGCTTTTTGTTGGTCCCACCTACCGTGTAACTTCAGGGTATAACTGTGTGTGTGTGTGTGTGTGTGTGTGTGTGTGTGAGTGACAGAATATCACTGACTCGGTTAACATACATATTTTTATGAAGAATTAAATGACTAGAACCGAGATTTAAGTAAAAAGGTTTTAATATAAACACACTACTAGTTTCGGCCTGTAACAGCCTTCTTCAGGTGACATTATAAAAGAAAAAACACTAAACATTGAGGGTTAAAAGACTATGAACAACATAGACAGTCCTTTATACATAATTAGCATGAAAATGTTGTTGTATTTGAAGCTGTTCTTTCGTTTGTTGCATTGTTGGGAGAGTGCATGTTTGCTGCATCACGTGAACGCCAGTACATGATTACAGCTGAATGACTATCTGGGAGGTTGTAGCTTAAGTTGTTATTTAGATGAACAGGATTGAAGATGATTTCTCTAGATTCCACAATTTTTCTCTCTATTTCGTCACTGCAACGGAAGATGTTAGTAGATTTTTCCCAGCAGACTTTGTGACTTTGGTTATCATCATTAGGATTAGCCAAGAAAAGGATTTGACTTGATAATGTACTCGCTCGCTGTCTCTTGTAAGTAATGTCTCTCATATGTTCTTCCATACACATTTCGACAGATTTGTCTGTCTGCCCGAAATAAGGAATATCGCAGTCACATAATATTTTATATACACCAGGGTATTTGAGTTGATGATGACAAGGTTTTGGGTGGCAAATTAAGGAATGGATCTTTGGAAGTGGAGTGAACAAGGTTCTGATATTGTATTTTCTTAGATCTTTTGCTAATTTGTGTGAAACAGTACTTATGTAAGGAATAGATATATTGCCTTTGAATCTATTTGTTTCTTCTGAGTGATGTCTAGTAGGATTAAGAAGGAATTTGTCAATGATTTTCTTGGAATATCCATTAACTTCTTAACTTAAAGTCGAGCTGCTTTCAGAGGTGAACTATAGACTCAAATATACATACAAAAAGCTTTTCAAGACAAGAATCAAACAACCTTGGTGACTCAATGACAAACACTGATGAAAACATTGACTAATTCAGGCAGGGAAGTGTGTGTGAAGGGTGTTCACAAGGAAAGGAAAAATCAAAACTTCATGGTTGACTCAGCAAATTAAAGAAGCAGTTCTGGAAAATACCAAACATACTGGAAGTTCTTTCTAGCAAGAAAATCAGCATGTGCTCTGAGAGAATAGAGAGAAAATGCAAGAAAACAATGTAATTATGTAAATGCAGCTAAACAAAAGTCATGGGAAGACTTTGATAAGAATATAGAAGAAAACTAAAGTTTTCTTTAGTTTACTTCTATATTAGCCAAAATATTTTGGGAGTTAGTTACTGAAAATAAAAAAAAAAACTTAGAAACTGAGGAAAGAGTACTTTAAAATGAATCGGAGATGATAAATATGATAGAAAAACTGAAGATAAAGCTATTCTAGATGTCTGATGAAGCTGTTGAATGAAAAAAAGCAATGACAGAACAGTAGTAGAAAATAGAGGAATGTAATCAAGAAGATATTAATGCTTCAAGTAGTAAAAGGAAACAAACCTGGAATGAGGGAAGGCAGCTAGAATAGATGATAATCAACAAGAAATGCTGAAATATGGAGGTATACAAGTTTTACAGCAGCTAGACTGCATAATTCAGAAGACATGATCAGAAGGATTGCAGATGAATTGGAGTAGAGCTCTCAGAGTACCCATCTATAAAAAATAAAACAAAACTGAATACGCAAATTACAGAGGAATTTGCTTATTAGGTATCATAGATAAGATTTATGCAAGCATACTTTAGAAGAAGCTAAGAAAAATTGTGGAAAAGAAACTTAGAGAAAAGCATGTTGGATTCAGGCCAAAACAGAGGTTGTGAAGATCAGAATTTCACTTTAAGACAAACAGTTGAGAAACTGTGGGAATATAAGAAGGATATGTATTTAAGTTTTGTAGAACTGGAAAGGGCATATGACCAGATTCCAAGAAAAAAGTTGTTCAAAATATTACAATTACATAGCATAAATGGGATACACTGTACCAAGCAATATATACAGTTTATATTTAAGTTGGTAGTCAGCAGTTCGAATTGAAGGAGGCATAGGAAGAGGGTTTGATGTCAAATCAGATGCGAGATACAAGTGCAGACTATCTTCGCTATTATTCATCATTTATATGGTTCACGTTACGTAAAAAAGTGGCATTATGCCTAATATCAAAACTGGAGATATTAAACGCAGCCCCTTACCTTATGCAGATTATGTATATTGTTAAATGAATCCAGCACATATCCTTGCTTTCTTATGTAAAGTGAATAACTGCTGAAAGAGGAATTACAATATCATCTGCAAAACGTAAATGAGATTTCATGCACTGATGCTAAATCCATAGTTTTCTCATAATACATAAACTTCTAATGTAGCAGAAAACGTCTGGGTGGTATTAGATCTCCTTGCCTCACTCTTCTCTCATGCTCACACAGAGAAAGGAGAGTTCTGATGTTCTATCTTTATACTGGCTGTTGAGTTCTGATATCTCAAGATAATATTCATTTAGTTTTTCTATTATTCAGATAATAGTGTGGATATAATAATGCAGAAAATCTTGCTCTGATGTCTTTCTGTTCATTTGGCTGTACCAATATGACTTCATAAAATTGTGAACCTAAAACTGTAATGATATTTTGTGTTCTGCTAACATACCATGTTTCTCGGGGCTTCATTATTCTTCATTAATTTGAAGATTTCCATAACTCTTCTTCTTCTATGATTGGTGGTTCTATTCTACCTTATCTAAATTTGGTAAAGGATTTGCACCTATTTCTCTGCCTTTGTATGTTTCCATTTCCATTATTTTTTCTCTATATGTTTATCATTTCTAGCTTATTTCTCAGTTTTGGAATCCAAGTTCTATATAACCTTTGTTCAATCATTTAAAGTGATTTGTTTTCTGTTAAACTACAGAATTAATGCTTATTCTATTATAATACAATAAGCAAAGCTGGTGTGGTGAAGAGCCAACATTGCATAAATATATATGAAATAAGAATGAAATTAGCCAAAACACTAAACAAGCAATATATATGACTATCTTCAAAACTAATTTCAACTTTTATAGATCTTAGAGTTGAATTAGAAATAGAGCTCATCAGAACAGATACCACAGATATGAGAAATCTGAGAAAAATCAGTAGAGTGAACAGATGGTAACAATTACAACGGCAGAATCATATGAACAATAAAAATATTAGCAAAGAACTTGACAGCATCCACATTCAAGAATGTTGGAGTAGAGCTTAATCTGAGCTAAAATAGTTACTTTAAATAGAGGAATTGTTAACAAAACAAGTGTCTGATGCCAAAATGACAGGAAAAAGAATTAACCCACAAGAATCTAGGTAGAAGAATGCAGTCAGAAGTGCCTTTGAAGACTGAAATATAAAACCTAACAATACTGAAGCCTTGACAAAGTAAGGTGGAAGAAAACTGATACAGCTAGCAAAAACATACATTTGATAATGTATTGATCTCATAGTACCCTGTAGCCCTAATATGTTACCCCCAACTCCTTGAGGATACATATCAGGAATTCAATGATGACATTAGAAGAGAAAAATGACATGATTGACATTCAGGAATACATAAGCAAAAGGTATTTTAATGTGATATATGGTCACTGAAACAGGATGGAGACTAAGGAGAGCAAAAATAAGTTACATGAAGAACACCCAGGAGACCAAAGCATAGACCACATTGGAGACTAAAATTAAAAAAAAGATAAGTTAGTAATTGTGAAAATTGAATTATGCCAATGAAATTTCTTCGCTTTGTTTATATGTTAGGACGACTAATTTCATTTATGTGCTCCCACCGACAAAAGGTTTATTTGTGAACCTATAGTGCATTTATAATGTGGGTGGATAAAGTATTATTTTATAGTTAAGAATTTCTTATAAATGCTATTTTTTTCTTTTTTTTTTAGAGGAACTTGTGCCATAGTTATATGAATTATTTACATGAAAACACAAAACAAAGGCAATATTTATTTGATTATAAGGCCATATATTTCTGTCTAAAACTTACAGACCATCTTCGGTGTCGATGACAGTTGATTACAAGGTAGAATGCAAACAATGGATTTATTTGAAATAGAATGAGCTGCATGATGTTATATTTCCAGCAATGCAATGTTATAATTTAGGAAAAGATTAATCATAACTCTAAAAAAAAATAAAATAATAAAAATAATAATTTATAGTGTCACTCTATAGATTGCCCGATAGATACAGCATCTCGTTTGTTTCTCAAAACCTTATGACTTCATAAAATACCATTCATGGTTCTATAGCAAGTTAAATAAAAAACAAAACAAAAAAAACTTAATGATGAATCATTCTAATCAGACTTTCCCATATTTTTGATAAAGATAGGCAGTTATTCCGATTCAAGTTTGGGAGGCGAAGCAAATCTGCAGCATGCTCCTTAAATAAACGTTAAAATTTGTGTCGACAGCAATGTAGTAAGCATGTTTCAGACCAAAGAATATTGTGGTCTGTGTCTATTACATGTTGAGCCAATCCAGATTTATCAGATTTCCTGTAGTAAATATATGATTGATGTTCTTGTATTCTCTTTTCTATTGAGTATTTAGTTTGTCCAAAGTAGGATAGACAGCAGTCACAAGGAACTTGGTATACACCCAGAGAAGACATCAGTGAGCATTTATCTTTTGAAGAGGGGAAACAAGTTGAGAGTTTATTGATAGGCATAAAAAGTAGTAACTAAATCATATTTCTTCAGAATTCTGGAAAACCGGTTCTGAAATGCCTGAAATGTATGAGATTAGAACTTAATGTACTGTTTTCTGGTTGTTTAGGTTTGGTTTGTAGGAGTGAAACACGTGTATAGTCCTTTCTGAGAAGCCATTTAATTTCATATATTGTTTGATATTTAAGAGTTCTTCCTATAAAGGATGAGGATTCGAACAATTAGTCTTAGCTTGTCGAATTAAAGATTTTATAATTCCTGTCTTTTGAGAAGGATGGTGTGCAGATTAATATTGCTGGAAATATAACATCATGTGGCTCATTCTATTTCAAATAAATCCATTGTTTGCATTCTACCTTGTAATCATATGTCATTACCAAAGATGGTCAAGTTTCAGACTGAAATATATGCCTTTCTAATCAAATAAATATTGCCTTTGCCTTGTGTTTTTGTGTAAATAATTCACATAAATGCTATACTAACATAACAGATAAAGTCACTGCACACTATAAAATATTAATTCCAAAGTATTTATAGTATATTTTATAATATTATAGTATGCTATAAAATCTTAATTTTATAATCTTATTTTTGATATTACATTTAACAACTGAATCATTTACATAACTACACAAACTGCTATCTGATTAACAGTAACTTAGAATTACCTACATGTCTCAAAGCTACTTCTCCAATCTTTAATGATGTCTTTCGAATTTCTTCAAGAAAATCTTTCAGATCTGACATTGAAGCATCTTTAATGCATTTTCTGTGAAGAGGAACTGTTGATCCCATTACCTGTGCAAAACGATATTGAGAAACTTGAGGAAGAAATGTATGTTCCAACTGCTCTAATGTTTTCAATGCTGAATAGTATCTGTTTCAGAACAAAAAAAATAAAAAAAATTAATATTTTCACACACACACACACACACACACACACACACACACACACACACACACACACACACACACACACACACACACACACACACACAGCAATATCTCAATTATCTAACTTCAATTGAATGAACCCTCGGAATGGTCAAGTATATCAATAAAATTCTGCCACAGCACCACATTGTTGCACTTCAAATTATCTTTTATTCAAAAGGTAATTTTCTTCCAATTTTGTTAAAAAATGGTCAAGACTTCAACACTTCAATTATCAAACAGGAATATATGTGTGTGTCAGTGGCATCATGTGCTACAAAATTCGCATCAACATGATTGTACTGTTAGATCTTGAATGATAGTTCTATCAAAAATAGAACTGCTCCATTCAAGATTTAACAAGAACAACCATATTAAGCAAAAGCACACTTGTATTCTTAGCAAAACAGACATAATATGTAAAAAATGCAGATGTTAACTTTGCTTAAGAAGGGAATTAAAATATAAAGGAAGAAATTTAATCCTAAATTAAAATGAAATTGAAGAAGGAAATAAGTATTAGATTGTACTATGTTTAAAGTATTGTCTAAAATAGATGGAAATCTTAAACTTTCAAAAGCACCAATATTAAACTATGCCATGTATAAAATCGCGTATTGTCGTGCGAACGAAAGTACAAAAGTTGCTGTGACCACCAAAGATGACGTAACGAATGATGAGTAGGCATTCATGGAAGGTGCTTGAATTTCGCATTCCCCGAGGAGAACGATCCTCGTTCAGCGAGGAGGTGACAGCCAATTGGAAAGTGTCATAGACAAGCTTGGAGTACGGAAGAGGACGCTATAGAAGAGTTTAAAAACGAACTCACAGGGGCTGGAGATGCTCTTAGTTCCCTCTACATTTTGGTTTCTGTGGTGTTCCCAGGTCACGTTTCTTTCGAGTTCATCATAACACACATGAATATTAGAAGTTTGCGGCCAGTCTACAAGGTGTTGGCAGCCTTCATCCGAGTTGATAGAGAAGAGAATGTGGCTAGAGAGAGTGCTGGCCCTGGTCCTATTGTAGGAGATGTCTCTTTAGTGTTCTTCCATACGTAAAATGATGGACTTAGCTGTCTAGCCATAATATGGTTTGCCACATTCACAGAAAATCTTGTAGACTCCTGGATACTTAATAGGAAGATGTTTCACTTTAGGTCTACTTCGTATGGAGCAAAGTTTTGGAAACGTAGTGAAGCAAGTTCTAATGTTGAATTTCATAAGAATTTTTTCCAGTTTTGGGGAGAGAGAGAGAGCTGATGTATGGCAACGAAATTCAACATTAGAACTTGCTTCACTATGTTTCCAAACTTCACTCCACAGTAAGTAGACCTAAAGTGAAACATTTTTCTATTCAGTAGCCAGGAGTCTACAAGATTTTGTGTGAATGTGGCAAACCATATTACGGCCAGACAGCTAAATCCATCATTTTACGTATGGAAGAACACTAAAGGGACATCTCCTACAGTAGGATCAGGGCCAGCGCTCTCTCTAGCCAGGTTCTCTTCTCCATCAACTCGGATGAAGGCTGCCTACACCTTGCAGATGTAGGCAGCCTTCGAATCTAGAGAAATATTGCTCGATTCATCCCATATTAACAACGGCCTTAGCTACAATCTTTCTGATGCACACATTGCCATTGTCCAGTATTGCCGCACTTGTGACAGCTCACACACAGTCAACTTCAATTGGAACTCCAGCATGCATTCCTGTTTTAAAATGTACTATTGTGTTTTATACTAGATTTGTTGATGTAATTTTATTATGTCTCTGTTATTTTATATAATTTTTTGCCTGTGATACCTGAAGAAGTTGATTTATTCAACAAAACTAGTAGTTTCTTAACATTAAATCTTTTCTTTTTCATTCTCGGTATATAGTCATTCAAACTAATTTTTTAACATTATCTACCGAATAAATATGAACGATAATATAATTGATAATAATGAAAAAAAAAAAATCCTAACCCACCGATGGTACAAAATGTACTATGGGTTTGCAAATAACCTTTCGTGGGTAGGAGCAACATAAAATAATAACATAAGTGATCCTATTCTCCAAATACTTTAATTGTTTAATTTGTTAATTTTCAACTGTATTACACTGATGATGATCCATAATACACGAATCAAAATATCTGTGGTTAATCTATCCTAAGTAAATAATTTTTGAACTGTATTTTATGTGCAACTTTTTTTTTAAAGAAAAGTCTTATAAATACTACTGAAGTTAACAAAAAGTAGTAATAAAAGTTTAGGACAACAACTGGAAAATGATAAACAGGCTTCAAATAAATATGCACAAGAAAAATATAATTTAAAAAATTATATCTAGTGAATATAAGGAACTGGAAAATGAGAGCAGCGAAGACTGAATGATTTCAACAAGATCTAATAGCTCTGAAAATAATCTGAAAAGAAAATAACGGATAACAGATGAAATTAATATTTGATTTAAAAAAGGAGAGAGAGAGAGAGAGAGAGAGAGGTAAAAATATAAGTAAATAAAGGAAATTAAATAAAAAAAAGAAAAACTCAGAAATGTAAAGAGGCAAAGGAAATATATATGGTCTAGCAATAAATACTGTTACAACTTGAACAGTGCATAAATCTTTCTTTAATCTATTAGTAAATCATTTACAGTTTTCAGCACATATGTATAATGTGCGTATAGCAGCACTCAATGTTTGAAATGTCCTCCTTTTGCATTAACACACAATTGAAGCCAGTGAGGCCACAAACTGATGGCAGCATGCACAACGTCTGATGGAAATACTGGCACTGCTTGTGCCAAATCCACCTTCATCTGACAATGCTGGGGTGTCATTTCTTGTGTGCTACTCTCTCAAGATCTGGCCACAATTTGAAGTCCAATGGATTCTGAGCAGGACTTCCAGACAGTCAATCAGATGGCAATATGAGGTCGGGCATATTCGCCTCCAACCACTGTTTTGTGGTCTTTGCCTTGTGTGCAGGGACTGAGTCTTAGTGGAAGGTCCACTACCTACTGTAAAACAAGATGTTGTTAAGGGACTGTACCACAGATTCAGTACAGTATTTTGATACACTTTGGTAGAGGTTCTGACACACCCCCTTTCTTGTAGAAAGGCAACTTGAATACCTCCTCCTGATGCATCCCCCCCCCCCAGCACACACATCAAACCATTACTGATGCTGGGTAATGATCTCTATGAATCCTGGGTGCTCAGGTACGTGCTGTGGATATCTCTGTGTCTGTTGTTCATATACTGCTGGAGAAATGCCTTTGATTTTATCATCCTCTGCCACATAAGTTGTGGCGTTAGGAAGTGTCCAGTAGAAAGACAAAAAGCTCTCATCCCCCAGGTCATCAGTTAGTACGTGTCATCGTTCTCTGCAAAGCATTCATCTCTCATGACATCACTTTCCATTCTCACATGATTACAGCAGAGGCATGCCTTCACAGGCCTCACAAGCTGTTGCGTGCTAATGTAGCATGGTCAACCTGTTCTTTGAAGCTCAGATTCATCTACTGTATCATTATAATGTTTAACAATCCACAAACAGATATAATGAACTTGCTGCCAATAACCCATAACTGGCAAACCAAGAGCTCAGTAATCACCTTTAATTTAACAATTTCTCTTGCAGACTGGACATGTGGCCTTTTATCTGACAAAGGGATAAGGGATCACAAATAAAATCAAACCATCAAGCTAGGACAGTTAACTTCAGTATTTTCTAGTCTAGCATCCACTGAGATCTCAATAAAGGTCAATACTGGTCTGAGTAGTAACCCTTCCCATAATGTATAGCAATATACATGTTCAAAAGGTATGCTTCGTATTATGGGATACTATGGCAAATGATATAAAGTCAAGAGCCTCTGTACACATGTAACTTCAAGTGCAGACTTTCTTTACAAATGCTTGGGTATAGAATTAAAACAAGAATAAAACTTCTTGTCTATTATAATTTAAAGATTTCCATCAACAATTTGTTGTTTAAAAGAAAATCATTAATCTTGTTGATCTTTAAAATCATTAAACCCAAGGGAAAACAGTACAAAACACTAAATCTATATGATATAAAATCTGATAAAAAATGATTATAATATATATATATTATTTTGCAAATTGTTAGAAAGAATTGACATGTACATGCTAGGCATGACACACACACACACACACACACACACACACACACACACACACACACACACACACACACACACACTGCATCGTTCAGTACTTGCCCACTAAGCAGGACGCAACAAATCATCTCATACTTCTGGTTTGTCATCTGTTGGGCATACAACAAATCAATGTGTGTACTTTCTAGAGAAACCAAAGTTAGAAGGGAAAAGGCTTTTTGCTTTCTGGATGTGTAATTCACTAATAAAGAAAATTCTATAAGAGTATTTTTTCTAGAAGTGTAGATATACCATGAAGACAGTTTGCAAATACAGGCAGTTCTCGCTTTATGAATTTTTATCTTTACGAATTTTTTGGATCGGAATTTTCATTTTAAATTGTGCATGCCGAAGACAATTAAGAGTGTGTATGGGGAATTACGCAGTATGTAATGACATAATGATCAATTAGAACAAGTCTTGGCGAAACAAATGTGTTATTTGTAGTTTTCTTCAATTACACCTGATTTTTTTCTTGTTTTCTTTTTAACTATAACCCTTTCACTATTCCAGCAATGTCAAAAAGAAACAGTGCAAAACTAGAAAATGAGCAAAAGAAACAAAGAAAAGCAATTACGTTAGAGAAGAAATACGAAATTATTACCAGCCATCAAGCAGGTAGCACTGTTAAAGCTCATCCTGAGAAATTTTCTCTTGCTGGCTTCTACAGTTTGCACCATTTTGAAGAATAGAGAAAAATATTTGAAAGAAGTAAAAAATGCACAATCTGTGCAGTCTACATGGTTGCGTAATAAAGAACAAGGCAGTATAATTCCACATATGGAAAAACTTAATTGCTTGGATAAGCAACCAAACTCAATGATTAAACATGCCTATTACCTATGCAACGATATGTATTAAAGCATTAGCTATTTTTAAAATGCTGAAAGACCAAAAAAGGAGATGATTGCAAAGAGACTTAGCGGGTGTTTTGACTGCTATAAAAAGCAGACTGGTTGGCATAACATTAAAATACAAGGTGAAGCTTCAAGCAGCGATAGCGAGGCTGTAAAATCTTATCCAGAAAAATTAGAAGAAATAATTAATTACTTGCCATCACAGATTTTTAATGTTGATGTGATGGGCCATTTTTTGGAAACAGATGCCTGCAAGAACTTACATCACAAAAGAAGAATCCTCGATGCCATGGTTTTAAAGCAACAAAAGATTGCATCACTCTACTATTAGGAGGAAATGATGCTGGCGATTGCAAGTTAAAACCCTTATTTCTGATTCGATCAGAAAATCCAAGAAGCTTAAAAGGAATTAATAAAAGATACTCTCCCAGTAATATGGAAGGCAAATAAGAAGGCTTGGCTCACAGGTTCCCTATTTGAAAATCACTTTGTTCCTGAAGTGAAACTTCATTGTGAGAAAAAACAAATACCATTTAAAGTACTTCTGATAATTAACAATACACCTGGCCATCCCTCATCAGTAGCTTACATTTGCCCTAATGTAAAAATAGTCTTTTTACCTCCAAATACAACTTCTCTTTTTACAACCAATGGATCATGGAGTGATTGTAACATTTAAGCACATTATCTCAAAGAGACTTTTGAAATGTTAATAGAAGCAACTGATAAAGATGAAAACTTTTCTATCAAAGAGTTTTGGAAGAGATTCAACATTTTAGATGCAATTCGAGTAACGCAGAGCATCTGGCATAAACTTTGTCCTCAAATTTAATGATAATTTTGAAGGCTTTGAAGACCCAACAAAGATTGTGAATTCTGAAACTCAAGCAATCTTAGGTATGGCTAACCAGTTGCAAATAGAAGTTTTGAAAGGTAATATTAATGAGCTCCTTCAATCTCACACTATGGAACCCTCACCCAATGATCTCCTTGAATTAAGAGGAAGAAAGAAATGAAGAAGAAAAAGACAACATAACAAATATGAAGCCCAAACTTGGTTTTTCACTTTAAAAGGTCTAGAAGAAGCATTTAAACTTTTCAAAAAAGCTCACGCAATCTTTGAATCATAATATTCAGACTTTGAACGATTTAGTAAATTTTCCCGCAAAATAAATAATGCTTTGGCTTGCTATTGAGCTAATTTAAACGAAAAGAAGCAAAAGTCAACGAAGCAGATGATACTCATGGCCTTCTTTGAAAAAAAATAAAAGATGCACCGAAGCTTCCTAACATATCTCCAACCACCTCGCTGGCTGCCAATTCACCCAATGAAATAGAATTGAGCAAAGTTTTTTTTTCAAATAATATTTTTTAATTCAAAATTTTTCTAATTTTTTAAATATGTAAATCTTTGACCAGTAAGTCTTTTACTATCATTTAGTATTCATTTTATATATTCCCTCTTACAAATATAACTCTTGTTATAGCATTATTTCTAAGGCAAATAAACTCCCACTTTACGAACGGTCACCAGGAACCAATTAATTCATAAAGGCTAGAAGTACCTGTACTAATAGTTCCCACATAAAACTATTAGTTTTATATGAAAATTCTACTGGAAAAAAAACTTGAAATTGGCACATCATACACATTGCCGAATGTGTAAAAATATGCCCACCTACCAAAAGCAGAAGGGACATGTTACAATGTCTACCATCAGATACACAGCATGTGTTGGTGTGCACGTGTTGGAGATGTACAAGATATGAAACTACATATAGGATATGGTGATATGCTATTCTTATTGCTTATTATACTGCATATAGACCTCATTAAGAAAAAGTACTGAGCTACCATAGTTCAGTCATTATAGATGAAGCCCTTGGGTTGGAAAGAATTGGGTTTGAATCCCATCTAGGAAGCAAAGAACCTTTATCAGGGCTTTTCAACTGAAAATGAGTTAGCCAGTCTCATGCAGTGATGGAAAGGTTTCCTCTTGGAAACTTGGATTTTTAATTCCACAATCACACAAACCAACCTAGAAAACACACAATTTATATACAAAGAATAGTTACAGGCATAGGGATAACTACTTATCCGAGAATTACGGGTTGGAAGTTCATAGATGTTTAAGTGCCTGGAAAACCAGTGATAATGATGATTAAGAAAAATTATATTAACATGATATTCAAATCAGGGTCATCATCCTCTTAAATAAATTTTCTAAAATGTTCTTTATCTGAATTAAACAATTTCTGTGATAAATGCAGCATGAAGATAAAGCTGTGAAAATCAGCAAGGAAATGGAAAACAAAAACTGCATTCTTTAGCAAACATACAGAACGCGTTACATATTTTAGCTATTCAGGCACAAGGCACGAGGGAAATCAGCCAAAAGACCAAATTAGTGTTAACATATGGGAGTTGGGTTAAAAATAAAACAGTTCATCAGATTACAGATTTAAGTGAACAGATGGCAATAGTAACAGAACAATATTACAAATGAAGATCAAAGGAAAAAGAAAAACTTTTGATATTATTATGGGGAGGGAAAAAAAAAGGTTGACAGAACACAGGATGTATGTGACAAAGCATATGACAAAAGCAATGCACAAATCTACGCCATGAAGATTTTATGCAAATAAGTAAAGTTGAAATGAAATGGATGAAAAGTGAAATTGTATGAGCAGTGGGAGAAAAGATACCATGGAGAATGTACAAAAACAGTTGGTAGTGATTGAATGTGTGAGGAATATAAAATACAGGCAAGTATGGTGACAAGCATGGTAAAGAAAGAAAACATGCAGTATATGAGGATACTGGCCAGTCAGACCAAATATAATTCAAGAGAATTCTGCAATGTGGCAGGCAAGAAAAAGAACAGTTATCGAAGGGTGACATTGGTTAATAGTTATGGCAGTAGAAAAACTATAACATAGGATGTAGTGGAATTACTTAATGAGCACTTCATCAGCATATATTCATATTGATGTAAATTATGTGTAATACAAAGAGGGGAAACGAATATGGGAATCAGAGGTGAAAAGTTAGTGTATCAAGTGTTGATTGGGCTAATAAGGCTGTGGGAATGAATGACATATCACCACTTATTTTAAAGGAAAGAAAATAAATATCAAGAAGGTGGCAAGATATTCTGGAGGTTGTTGAAGAAGATTAGAAATGGAGGAAAGTGTGCTGTAAAAGGAGTTAGAGATGATAAAAGTGACATGAAAACGGGAGAAAAAGATATCCTTGAAGTATGGAGTAATTACTTTGAAAAACTTCAAAATGAAACAAGCAGTGATGACAGCACAGTACTAAAAAACACTGACCAGGCATGCAGTCAGGAATACATATCCATACTTGAAGTAGAAAAAGTCAAAGGCTTGAAATGTGGAAAGGCAGCAGGAGTAAATGATATACGACCAGAAATGCTGAAGTATGGTGGTATAACAGTCTTACAGTGGCTGCACTGCATAGTTCAGAAGGACTGGACAGAGGGACGAATTCCCGATGATTGGAGTAGAGCTCTCATAGTATCCATATATAAAAAGGGAAATAAAACTGCATGTGAGAATTACAGAGGTATTTCCCTACTGAGTGTTCCTGGCAAGATCTATGCAAGTATACTTGAGAAACAGTTGAGAAGAATTGTGGAAGAAAAGCTTGGTGAAGAACAAGCTGGATTCAGGCCAAACAGAAGCTATTTGGCCTGAATGAAGTAAAGTGAAGATCAGATCTTCACTTTACGACAAATAGTTGAGAAAGCATGGGAATATAACAAAGATCTGTATTTAAGTTTTGTCGATCTGGAAAAGGCATATGACAATGTGCAAAGAGAGAAGCTATTCAATACGCTACAGTTATATGGTGTCAATGGGGCATTATATCAAGCAATACTTAGTCTTTATTTGAGTTGTAAGTCAGCAGTTAGAATTGAAGGAAGTACAGGAAGATGGTTTAATGTTAAATCTATTGTCGGACAAGGATGTACATTATCCCCTCTCTTATTCATTATCTATATGGATCACATTATGAAGGAAAGTGGTATTAAACATGATATCAGAATGGAGATGTTAATGCCAGCTCTTTATGCTTTATGCGGACGATGTTATATTTCTAATTAAATCAGCTACAAGTTTGCAAGATTCCCTGACTAAATTGAATAACTGTTGTAATAGATATGGTATGAAGGTCAGCATTAAAAAGACAAAGACAATGAAAATAGGTAGAATTGTTGAAAATATCAACTGTCTTGTGAACAGGGAACCTGTGGAACAAGTAAAACATTTCAGCTACTTAGGCATGATTTTTAGTGAAGATGGTAAATTAAATGTGGAAATAGATAACAGAATCAACAAAGCTGGTATGGTAGGAAGTCAATTGAATAAATTCATATGGAATAAGAGAGAAATTAGTCAGAACACTAAATTAGCTATATAAGACAGTGTTCAAACCAGTTTTAACTTATAGATCTGAAAGCTGGGTCAAAAGTAGAACACTTGGCCAAAGACTAGAGACCGCAGATATGAGAGTCCTGAGAAAGATTAGAGGTGTGAACAGATGGCATCAATGGCAATATCATATTAAAAATGAGGATATTAGGAAAGAACTTGACACTGTCGGCATCCAGGAATGCATTAGCAGAGCTAATCTCAGGTGGTATGGTCACTTAAACAGAATGGGCGAGAAAAGATTAGCAAAACAGGTGTTCTCTGCCAGGTTGGCAGGAAAACGACCCAGAGGAAGACCAAGATATAGGTGGATTAATACGGTACAAAGTGCCTTAGACAATAGAAATATAAGATCTGATAATGTTGGAGTCTTGACAAGTAACAGACTGATTTGGAGGAAAATTGTAGATAGGAAGTTAGTAATGATGTAAATTTTTCATGTAGTACTATAATATCCTGTACACCCCTTGAGGGTACATGTCAGGAATTTGATGATGATGACTTTTCTCTATATCTGCAGTTGTAATCCAGTATTACAAAAGTTAATTTGGAACAGAACATATAATTCTCTATGGTGGATAGTTAGGGATTCTGAAGGGTGGGTTTTGCTTTAGCAGTCTGCTTACATAATATGATAAGATGTTGGATAAGGGAGATTCATACAGAACTGTACAACAGCATTTCAAAGAGAACACACATGATGGGTAAATGTACAAGCTGCAGAAGATGAGAATGGATGATAGATTGGCTAAATGGATTGGCTCTCTGAACAATACCATCAAATCGTGTGTGATGGGGTAGTTTTTTAAAAAAAAAAAAAAAAAAAAGGAAGATAACGAGTGGCATGCTGCCGGATTCTGTTCTTGGACCTCTGCTGTTTAACTAATTTGGTAATGGCATTTTATGTGGAGTGAGTGGGGATTTTCAGTTGTTTAATGAGATGTAAAGTTGAAAATTGTAAGGAGTGCTGCTAAAGTTAATTCTTAAGAAAAATTTGAAAAGAGTTTTAGTGTGGACAAAAGCTTGTCGTTTTAATATTAATGAGTGCAAAGTATTGCAACTTGAAGCAGGGATGTAAGGCTGCATGCTATAAGGGTGGAAGTAATACATTCAGGAAATGGATGTGGTTGTGGTCTACCCATCATGCTAATGCCACTGCTGTGATAAGTATATATTGATAAATAAGAATAAGGAGTAGTTGTGCCACTATTCAGTATGACACATAGTGCTAGTTAAGTGAAACCTACTATGATGAAACTGCTTACTCCATGGAGATTGCTATAAAATAATAAAAAATAATGATTTGTATCATTTTTAAAAGTGTTTCAGTTTAACTTGGTGCTAGTTACCCCTAATAAGGAATGCTTTAGAAATAAACTGAAAGTATAGCAAAAGACATGCATATGTCACTCTAGCATATGGAGGTGCTAGAGTGACACTTAGTGAAAGGCCATTGAAAGGTGCTAATGAAAAGAAGTTTAATTTTGTAGTAAAGTAGTGATCAGAATAGTGCAGGGTTCCCAAACTGTGCACTGCGGTGCAGCAAAATATTCCAATATTTTGCTGCGGTGGACAGGGAAACAGTGTTAGTCCACATGGTTTTAGAATTGGACCATCAATGTGTTGATGCAATGATAGGAAGAACATCTAACAGACACTGTACAAGTTTGATTCCAAGATTTGAAAAGATGTGCATTGAACAACAGGTCCCACTAATTACGAGTTATTTATTCAATGATTTGATTGTTCAAAATATTCTTATTTTATACTTTTTTACATAAATTGTTTGTAAATTTAAAATATATATTTCATTTATTTTTTTTTAACTTAACCAACCTAACTGCACCAACTGTAAACTGCAACTGCTAGGTAGGCCTACGTTCTGACTTGGAGCGCTGTGGTAAAATGCTGATACACTAAGCATGCCGTTGTTATGTCGTTACTTTTCTTATAATAATTTACTTTCTTTATGCATTTACCTCTCTACAATAACTACAAGAATTACAAAATTTCCCTGACTCTAATATCTGTATCACTTCTTACGTGTTTATTCTATAAGGAAAGCAAATTCTATATCTCTAGCCGATTCCTAATTTTACTCACATGCTTACCCTGACTGTTAAAGGTTATTCCTTGCTTAAAGAAACGAATCCTCTAATTTCTTTCTGGGGCTGTCTCTTCTTCGAATATTGACAAATTTGTTTTTTAAAGCTGCGCCAGCCAATATCTTAGAATAGAGGGGACTCTTATTCAGGGAGACTTTTTCCAGACTTTTGGTGCACATAGGTGAATAAATTTAGTGCTTAAACTCATAAATTAAACGCTTTACTGTGGCTAAGTAAATTCTGGTTTGCAGTCGTAACTTCTATAACAACATGCTATACCTTTCTTTCAACCCCCCCCCCCCTGAGGCAACTCATGGTAAAGGTGGACCAAGCTCTCATCACTCCTTGTCTTAATATTTCCCATAATGCAAAGCAAATGTATAATGCTATGCATTAATGGAAGGGCCATTACTCCACCACGAGTTGCCTCAGTCCTGAAGATACTTCAGGTGCAAACTTTGTTTGCTTACACTTGGATAAAGGATTAAACTAAATTTATTATAGTCTAACCAAGTGGGGAAAAACTTCCAGCATCTTTCTCTAAATCCAGAGTAATTTAATAATAAGGTGGTACACCTTTTGGCAACTCATATAGGTAAATATATGACTTATCCATTGCTTCTGCCTTAGTATCACCACTTCTGGGTCTGGCTCCCACTGATGAGACTTCAATAAAGGTTGAAACCGGTCTGGGTAGTGGCCCTTCCCTTAATGCATAGTATTATATATGTCTACAAGGAGATGTGCTTTGCATTATGAGAGATATTAAGACAAGGAAACTTCCAAAGTCCAACTCCGCAAAGTCAGTTGTTAATAATAATAATAATGCTTTTTTCATCGGTTTGGTATCAATATGTAAATGATGTCTTCATAGTTTAGATATCCACCTATAACTTCTCCATTTATGAAGAAATTCCATTTCCATAGAAATCAAAAAGAAAGGCTACCTTTTTATTTCTCTTAATACCATATTCAAGGAAACCAGAATTAAAGGGAAACATTATATTTCAATATATAAAGGGGAATGAAAAAAAGATTTTCACTAGCTCCTATAATTTGGTCCTTCCACTTCAGTCAAAAAGATTGGCACAATCAAAACATTAGTTCGTGGATATCTATATTTTCTGCTGATTCAGAATGAGATTAAGGGATGAACACTATCAAGAAATCCTTCATGAAAAATGCTTAGAAATCTTCATCCCACTCTCATGAAGTCAAAAAGAATTAACAGTCTCAGAGTGATTTCTAAGAAAACAAATTGCCTTGCTATTTACTTTTTTAAAAGTCAACAAAATTATCATCATATGTTGGCATCTGCAAGATGCTGTGCTCTTGTGGTCTCTCATACTTCAGGAAGAAAAGAAGATCTGTAGCATTACTTGATTCCAATTGCTAAAACTAGATCTTGTATTTACAATTTCAGAGGTCAGGTGCAGCTAAATATGCATTCTAAAATGGTCAACAACACTCAAATTTTCACAATTAGAACAAGATAAAATTCTGAATTTATGAGGTAATTCTATTTGAAAGTATTTAAAGAAATATGTGAAGCATATGGACAAATTTTAATCATGATGATTAAAAACAAACCTAAATTTGAAAGATTTAATTCTGAATTCTCATGCTGGTCATTCGTATGAATTCCAGATTCTATCCCCAAAATGTATGGATTCATAGTGAAGAATTTATGGAGACACCATACGTGTTAGAATAATTACTTTACTTAACATTAAGAAAGTAACAATTGACATTCTGACCTCTGTATTGAGGTCGTCATCAGGAAAACATACATATATACAGGATACAAGCTACATGGCACTGCCCTATACAAAAGTAAGATGAATCTAAATGTTTGCTAATCATTTACCCTGGCCTGACCTCTAGTATAAAAAATAAAAAAAACAGAACTACATTAAGCAATTTCTAAAGTCCTCTCGTACTGAGATTTTCTTCTGTCTGGGGTTGTTCTGGTTCCAATATGGATTAAAGATGGGTCCTCCACATTCTTGGAATAATTAATCCATTTTTGTTCATGGAGATTTGACTCTCCATAATCCATGAAGATTTGACCCACAAGCAATGCAGCCACAATGGTAACATGAAAATATGTGTTTCTATGTTAATTAACTGGCTAGCCTATCTAAAATGATGCAGAGACAGCAACTTGATAAGCTTGAAAAATGCTGAAATTATCCAAATCTGAACAAAAATGGTGGATTATTCCAAGAATGTGAAGGACCCATCTTCCACTCATATAGCAACCAGAACAACCCCAAACAGAAGAAAATCTCAATACGAGAGGACTTTAGAAATTGTTTAATGTAATCAGTTGTTTTTTTTTCCCACCAAAGGTCAGGCTAGGATAAATGATTAACAAATATTTAAAAATGGGCAGTGCCATGTAGTTTGCATCCTGCACACATATATTTTTCCGATGATGACCTCAACACAGAGGTCAAAACATCGATTGTTCCTTTCTTAATGTTAAGTAAAGTAATTATTCTAGCATGTGTTGTGTCTCCATAAATTCTTCACTATGAATGCTGACCACTGTGTAACCTTAAAAGAAAGAAATGGTGTATGGGATACTACAATAGGACCAATAATTAAGTTTATGTCATTATTAACTTTATCAACAATTTTCTTCTGAAGTAACATATTTGAATTAACATAATCTGACTGAACTAAAGTGTTGGAATTAATCTAATTCCAAACTATGAATTTGACAATCCTCGCATTTGCCAGCCTGGTTGGCCAAGTGGTTAGCATATCAGCAATCCAGCCAAAAGGCTGTGGGTTCGAATCCCACCATGGGCATGGATGTTTGTGCTTGTCTGTGGAAATACTAGTGGTGGTGGTGGTTGGCAGTAGATGGCTAGATTGGTGTAGTCACGGTCAGTTGGTGGATTGAGCGGTTGAGACAGGGTTTGTAGAGCAGGTGCCCTCCCTCGATGAGTCTTTGGACTCCCTGGAGGTGTCAAATAATAATCTCTTAAGGCATACCAACTGCACAAACCCACCCAAATTTCCTACCATCGAATAGCTGTTTTGCTAATTTTCCTTTACCATTCTGTTTAATGATCATACACCTTAGATTAGCTATCCTCACACATTCTTGAATGCTAATAATGTAAATTCCTTTTTTTTTTATATCTTCATTTTTAACTTGATTCTGCCACTGATGTCATCTTCAATCCCTGAATTTTTCACCAAACTCTTACTTGTGGTCTATAATTTCTGATTAACCTTTTATTTCTAACTGAACTTCTGATAAAGTTATAAAAGTGTCTTGTATATTGCTAGTTTAGCATTCAGTTTAGCTTAGTTTGGGGATAATTTCTCTTTGTCCATATAAATTTCTATAAATGCTCCCAATCATGATTTGCTAGCTACCATGTTGCTACCCATTTTCAAACTTAATTTGCCATCTTCATAAAAATCTTTAATATATTTTACATCTATAGATTCTCAATTGAGAAGACAGTTGATATTTTTCATGTTTCAACCTATTTTCACTTATAATATTGTCTTCCTCTTGCCGATTTTCAGGAAATTTGTTACGCCAGTTATTCAATTTAGTTAAAAGTCTTAAGGACTGATTTTATTTAGGATAACATCCTCTACATAAAGTAAAGAACTGGAATTAACATCTCCAATATAGAAATCAGATATAATACCACTCTCCTTCATAACATAATTCATATACAGATAATGAATAACAGTGGATACTGCAAGCACCTTTCTTTTATACCAGCTCAAACAATCTTTTAGCATCTCCTTCAATCCTAACTGCTGACTGACAACTTTAACACAGGCTATAATATATGTCATTTCCCAAGATCACAAAACTTAAATGCAAATCCTGTTATATTCTTGAGAGGCTATCCTGATAAGCCCAATTTGGTCTTATAAATTTACTTAGCTTCTTTTCAAGAATCTTTTCATACTTCTTAGATAAAATACTGTATGGAAATTCCTCTATAATGCAGAGTGTGCATATATCAAAGAGAAATGTAAGCAGGAGCACAAATAATTAATACTTTGGATAGAAAAAGTTCTCAGATGCCTGAAATGTGACAAGGCAGCTGAAGAAGATGATATTCAACCAGAATGATCAGGATGAATTCTGGACTGGAGTAGCATTCTTATAGCATCCATCTATAAAAGGGAAATAAGATGAATATGAGAATTACAGAATTTTTCCTGCTGAATTGTGGATAAGATTCATGCAATACTACTTGATTCTAAGAAAACCCCAAGTACTGTATGGACATAATTGGTGTTACTGAGTCAAATAATACAAACAGATGAGATTATGATAAATAATAAATATAGAATATTCTATTCAGGTAGCAGTGCTCTGAGAAATGAAGGAGTACTGATAGTATTCAACTCAAAACACAAAAGGTAAACTTTTTGATTGGTAAGCAATTTCAATTAGTCGTGTGGACAAATTTCAAAATGGGAAATGACCACTGGAATTTAATTTGTGCCTGTGGTCTCACAGAAAGTTTTACTAAGGAAGAAGTGGAGATTTTTTTTTTAATCATTAGAGAAAGCAACTGACAAAGAAAATGGAAATCTTTCATTTCTTTTAGAGACATAAAAAGCCTGGTAGGAAATGAATACTAGACAAACAAAAATGTTTTGGGAAAATTTGGAGAAAAAGCAAAAGCTAACAATAATGGTAAGTGCCTGCTGGATTTCTGTTCAGGACAAGAACTGGTCTTTACTAGCCATGTTTCAACATAAGGATGTGCAACAAATTCACATGGAGAGATGACACAAAAAAAAACTCATCAAATTCCTGCCATGTACCCTCAAGGGGTGTACAGGATATGATAGTACTACATGAAAAAAATTACATCATTACTAACTTCCTATCTACAATTTTCCTCCAAATCGGTCTGTTACTTGTCAAGACTCCAACATTATCAAATCTTATATTTCTATTGTCTAAGGCACTTTGTACCATATCAATCCACCTATATCTTGGTCTTGCTCTGGGTCGTTTTGCTGCCAACCTGGCAGAGAACATTTGTTTTGCTAATCTTTCTTTGCCCATTCTGTAAAAAAGTCTGACTATATTACTGTTGAAAGCACCATCTTCATGCTGATTCAGGACAAAGAGAATATAGGGTATTTGAAATATGAAAAGAAAAACAACTAAAAAAGTTTTAAAAAGAATTATTAAAGTCAAGCATCTTTTAGAGTTCACTTGTAGACTCAACCATACAAATATTATTGAAGAAAAAAATAAAAGATTTTGAAAATGAGAATCAAACCTTGGAGAATGGTTAGCAGACTCTAAAGAAAATATTGATTGATTGATTCAGCTAGGAAGGTGTGTGGTAAAGTTGTCTGCAAGGATAAACATCAAACTCTATGGGTGACAAGAAGTTATAGTTGTAGAAAAGAAGAAAGCATATCAAAAGTTCCTAACAGACAGCTGATGCACTGAGAGTACAAAGAAAAATCTCTAATATGTTTCAGTAAGGAAATACCGTGAGTAGACATAATAATTAAAATATAATAACGGAATTAACTCAAATAAAATATTATTTATTAGTAGAATTTTTCCTGAGTAGCATAGGCATCTTCAGTACATGTATAAAGCTAATTACACAATAACTGAAAATTCCAAAAGGCACCACCTAAGTAGCTAATGCAAGATAACTAAACAAGGTCGATAAAATTCCTAACTTATTAAATAAAAAAAAATTAAATATATATATACATACAGGGTGTTCGGGATAAATTTGACAGTTTCGTAAGGAAAAAGAAAATCTTCTTTGTATCTATTAAATTTAATGAATTGACAAAAAAACATTACAGGCAGAGTTAATTACAATACTATCAACAAGATTTACTCAAAATAACCACCATTAGCATCGATCACAGCTTCAATTCTGCTTCGGAACCTCGAACAAGCTGATGCTACAGTCTCCCTGGGAAGGGCCGCAAAAACTGTTTTAATTTTATCCATTAACTGGGCTTTTGTATTACTGGAAGTGCGATTGGTGTCTTTTTCAACTGCGCCCCATACAAAATAATCCATGGGGTTAAGGTCTGGGGAGTTTGGAGGCCAAACATTTGGACTGGTGAAGTCGTAGAAATTTTCAGACAACCATTTTTGACTTTTCCCAGAGGTGTGGCAAGGGGCCAAATCCTGCTGCCATACATACGGCCTACCATTGGCTACCCTTGTTATCCAGGGCTTGACTACAGTTAGCAACTCCACGAACAAAGCCCGAATTCCAATGCCAGGGTTCTTCAACACCTGTTCCTGCAGATTTGCGAGGAATTCTGCTGTACGAACGCAATCAGATCGTCTGCTAGGGATCTTTCTTCTTGCTACATCCTCGTAGTCACCATTGCAAGTCTCTAGTTCATGCCTGATTGTTTTTACTGTATTCAGGGAGCATTGGGCAGCAGTCGTAATATCCTTATTTTGATGGCGGGCACGAATCATCATGATACAAGTTATTCTCTTCCATGATTCAGGTGGGTTCCAGCTATCATCCTTTCTGACATCTTGTATATGAATGAAGAAGGGTCCAAACTTTTAAATGAAGAGAAGTGTGTGTTAATACATGTAACTTACGGAAAAATATAATTAATTATAAATATGTCAAATTTATCCCGAACACCCTGTACAATTAAAAAAAGTTAGGAAAGATTAGCTGATTTATAAAGTACTATCTCCCACAAAGGGGATAGATGTAAACCATCGAATCTGTTTAAGTTAGGAGAGTGAAGTAAAGTTTCACATGTTTCTTTATAAAGCTGTTCCATAAGGAACCGACTTTTGTGAAGGACTCTTATCTTTGGTGAAACTGGTATTAATCATTTTATCTAAGACTTGCCAAATTTCTTCATCTAAAGAGTTGGGGAGATCCATGAACAGTTCATAACATTGTAATGTTATGAACAATGTTATGTATAATATTATTGGTATGAATAATGTAATGTTATGAATTACAATGTTATGAACTGTTCATGGACTCTTGTCTTGTTCCAATGAACTCTATGTCTTGTGTTGATGGCATGTTCTGCAAGTCCAGACTGTTCAGGTTCAAGGTATTGAATATAAGACTGGTGTTCTTCTAGCCAAATAAAGGCAGATCTTCCTGTTTGTCCGAAATAAGATAATCCACAAGAGCAAGGAATCCGGTAGACACCTGGATAACTGAGATGTGGTCGCTTGTCCTTTGGAGAAGTGAGACAGGTGGAGATTTTTCTGAATGGTCAAAAGGCAACAAAAATATTTAGTGGTTTTAAAACTTTTGCTATGAGTTCACTAATGCCTTGCACATAAGGGATAGGAATACACATTATTTCTTTTGTATTTGAAGAGGAAGACATATCAAAACTACTTAAAGCTATTTTAATGAAGGAATTCTTATATCCATTAGATAAAAAAGAGGAAATAATATACTGCAATTCTTTCTGTAATTGATAGTCTGAAGAAGAAAAGGAGTGGACCCAATAAACCAGTGTTTTAATAGTTTCTGTCTTTTGAGTGGGATGGTGATGAGATTCAGCATGGATATAATGGCAGTATGAGTCTTCTTCCTATAGACTGAGAAATGTAGGTTACCATCTGGTTGGTGAAGAATTAAAAGATCTAAAAAGGCTAACTGCTTATTTAATTCTACTTCTAGGGTGAAGCGCATTTAATTTAGAAAGAAACTGTTGCAGTTCATCAGAAGAGCCATTCCAGATAGCAAAAATGTCATCTACATATCTGAATCAATGAGTAGGTCTAGGAGAAATGTTGTCAAAAATACATTGTTCAAAGTGCTCTATAAAGAAGTTGGTGATAGTAGGAGAAAGAGGATTGCTCATTGATGTTCCTTCGATTTGTTGATATAACTTATTTTTAAAGGAAAAATAATTAGAATGTATTACAAAATGAAATATTTTTACAATGTCTGAAGGAAATTCTCATTGCAGTAATTCAATGCTCTCAGATAAAGGAACATTAGTAAATAATGAAACAACATCTAAACTAATCATAATATCTGAAACGTCAAAATGAAGATCCGAAATTTTATTTTTGAAATCCAAAGTATTTTTTATATAAGTATCAGTTCTTCTAGTTGAAGAAGAGAGTAAATTTGATAAGTGGGGCAACCTATACACTCTATAACTGGTCTCAAAAGAATACCTAGTTTATGAACTTTTGGAAGACCGTACAATCTAGGTGGATAATCGAAGGTGATGGCAAGCAGGTGATGGTTGATGATCCTGTACCAAGTGGTGAAAATTCTCTGTCACCTAAAAAACTTAGTTATGATATGACAAGTATCGTCATCGGAGTAGCTGAATTAGCTGGAAAAGAGACAATTCTGTCAATCCAGTTAAACGGAGAAAGTTCATCCTAAAGTAATAATAAATAAGCAGTTAGCCTTTTTAGATCTTTTAATTCTTTGCCAACCAGATGGTAACCTACATTTCTCAGTCTATAGGAAAAAGATTCATACAGGCCATTATATCCATGCTGAATCTCATCACCATCCCAGTCAAAAGGCAGGAGCTATTAAAACACTGGTTCATCGGGCCCACTCCTTTTCTTCTACAGACGATCTATTACAGAAAGAATTGCAATATATTATTTCTTCTTTTTTTATCTATTGATATAAGAATTCCTTCATCAAAAGAGCTTTAAGTAGTTTTGATATGTCTTCCTCTTCAAATACAGAAGAATTAACGCATATTCCTATCCCTTATATGCAAGGCATTAGTGAACGCATAACAAAAGTTTTAAAACCACTATGTGTCTATTCCCATTGTGGGAGATAGTACTTGATAAATCAGCTAATCTTTCCTAACTTTTTTAATTGTATATAATTATTTTTTTTAAAGTACCTTTTGGAATTGTCAGTTATTGTTTAATTAGCTTTATAAATGTACTGAAAATGCCTGTGATATTGAGATTGTATACCTTTTAGCAAGGTTGACAAGGTTGTATTTGATCATTTTGATAAGGTTGTACACCTTTTGGCAACTCCTATAGGTGGGGATGACCTCTCATTGCTTCTGCCTTGGTGTCTCCACTACTGGGCCTGGCTCCCACTGACGAGACCTCAATAAAGTTCGAACCGTTATGGGTAGTGGCCCTTGCCTTAATGCATAGCATTACACATATCCGCAAGGAGATGTGCTTTGCATTATGGAAGATACTGAGATAGGAGTGATGATAGCTTTCTCAACCTTTGCCATGAGTTGCCTTGGTATTGCACCACCTTAGCTCAGTCCTGAAGATACTTTTAGGCACAAACTTTGTTGCTCACACTTGGATAAAGGATTAAACTAAACTTATTATGCCTGTGATACTCAGGCAAAAATTCTACTAATAAATAAAATTTTAAAGGGAGTTAATTCCATTTGTATATTTTAATTATAAAAATCTCTAAGAGTTAAGCTAGATGTAAAAGTAGCTAAACAAAGTCATGGGAAGACTTTTGTGGGAATATGAAAGATGATTATCATGATGGTGGCAAAATATTCTGGAGACTATTGAAAAACTTCCAAATGCAAAAAAAAAAGAGCAGAGTGAAAGTACTCAGAGATGATAAAAGTTATATAAAAACTCAAGATAATAAAAACGATATTCTGAATGTCTGAATTAATTACTTTGAAAGACTGCTAAACGAAACAAGAAGTGAGAGAAGAGTAGTAGAAAATATTTAAGAGGAATGCAATCCAGAGAACATATTCATATTTCAGGTTAAAAAAAAAAAGCCATCAAAAACTGTCAAATTTGAGAAGGCAGCTGGAGTAAATAACAATTCAATCCAGAAATGCTCAAATATGTATGTATAAAAGTTTTCATTGGGTGTATCACATAATTCAAGAAGTCTAGTCAGACTGAATTCCAGATGATTGGAGGAAAACTTATGAGAAAATTACAGAATATTTTCATACTGACAATAAATTTAATTTAATCCTTTATCCAAGTGTAAGCAAACAAAGTTTGCACCTTAAGTATCTTCAGGACTGACTCAACTCATTGTAAAGGTGGACCAAGCTCTCATCACACCTTGTCTTAGTATCTCCCATACTAAGTGGGAGCCAGATGAGACCTCAATAAAGGTCGAAACCGGTCTGGGAGTGGCCCTTCCCTTAATGCATAGCATTATACATGTCTTCAAGGAGATATGCTTTGCATTATGGGAGATACTAAGACAAGGAGTGATGAGAGCTTGGTACACCTTTACAATGAGTTGCCTCAGTCCTGAAGACACTTCAGGCACAAACTTTGTTTGCTTACATTTGGATAAAGGATTAAACTAAATTTATTATAGTCTAACCAAGTGGGAAAAAACAACATTTTCATACTGAGTATTCAGAGAAGAATTATGTAAGCATACTTAAGAAAACTTGGAGAAGTTTTCCCCTGCCACAGTTTTCTGGGTTTGGGCCAAATAGAGCTTGTTACGATCAGATTTTCACTTTTGAACAGTTGAGAAATCATGGGAAGGTGACAAGGATCTGTACCTAAGTTTTGTGGATCTGAAAAATGAATGACAAGGCACTAAGAGAAAAGCTTTTCAAAATGCAACAATTATATAGGGCAAATGGAACATTATGCAGAGGAATACATCGTCTATATTGAAGTTTGTAAGCAGCACAGGAAGGTGGCCTGACAAAATCAGGTGAAAGGATGCACACTATGAAGGAAAGTGGCATTAAACCTGATGTTAGAATCAGAGATATCAAACTGCGTTTTCTGCAGGAGATGTTATACTCCTAAACAAATCCTGTGCAAGGATTTGTTTAGGAGTATAACATCTCCTAAACATCTCCTAAAAAAATAGCATCTATAACAAATTTGGTATGAAAATCATCAATAAAAAGACCAAAGCTAAACACACACACAAAAAAAAAGGGGGAGGGGGGCTGGAATGTAGAAAACTTTACTTGCATTCTCAATGGAGAAACTATGAAACAACATTTAAGCTATTTAGGCAATTTTAAGTGAAGAATGGCAAACTAAAGCTGGTATGGTGGAGAGCCAGATGAATAAATTTATATGGAATAAGAGAGAAATCAGCCAAACACTAACTCATGTTAGTGTTTTGGCTGATTTAATATGTGCCCTTGACAATGTTCAAGCCAGTCTTAAGCTATTGATATGAGAGTGGGGGGAGGAGAATTAAAGTACTTGATCGAAGACTATAGATATCATTGATATGAGAGTTCTGAAAAAAATTAGGAGTGAACAGATGGCATCAATGGCAGAATCATATTAAAAATGAAGATATACGAAACTGACATTGTTAGTATTCAAGGTAAGTAGAGCTAATCTAAGGTTTACTTAAACAGAGTGGCAAAGAATAGGTTAGCAAAAAAAGAAAAGGTTCAAGTACTTGATGCCAAGAGGGCAGGAAAAGAGCCAGAGGAAGACCACCTTCTAGGCAGATTGATTCAATAATAAGTATTACTCTAAAATATCAAAATATCAGATATGACAATAAATGGAGTGCTGACAAATAATAGACTAATTTGGAGAAAAACTACTGCTAGAAGATTAGTAATAATACAAACAATGTAGTACTATCATAGTATAAGAGATTAGTAATAATGTAATATGCAATAATAACAACAGATTACATTATCTGTAATTAGTAATAATGTAATGTGTGCTAAAACATGTAGTATTGTCACAGTATCCTGTACAACTATTAAGAGCACATATCAGGAAATTGATGAAGTAAAAAGGTGGGAGAGAAATTGAAATGCAGAGAAGAAAAGTTTGTCTTAAGGTCAATTAGGAAATGACTTTAAAACAAATTAGGTGAGAAAGCATGGGAACAAAACAAGATTTCCTTCATAACAGATTACATACGTTATGAAGGAAAGTGGCAATAAACATATGATTTAACTAAGCTGATATAGTAGGGAGTCAAATTAATCAATTTATTTATTCATATGGGGTTCCATCTTCTTTCTCCCCCATCCCTTTGGTGGGGGACAGGTTGAGCCCACCTAATGTGGGATTAAGTAGTGGTATCTTATGACTAAGTTCGTGTGTGTTCATGGGGCCAGTTTGCCTGTTCTGAGAGATGAAAAACCAGGAGTTTCCAGTTGAAAAAACCCTCCACCTGTGTGTGTGAATTTTTTTCATATGAAAACAGAGGAATAAAATCAACAAAACACAATCATGTTAGCTCTCACAATTTTTTGTGGTGATTATGCTTTGCACTACTAAGTAACACCATGTGGATGTAAAAAACACCACCCAGCTCTGAATATAGCAACCCATGGAAGAATACACAAAAGACACACACATACCTCATATCTCTCTCTCACCCCAGTATACCCAGATGCACTGCCGAGTGTGTATCATGCTGTTATCCCAAGTGCATGTACTTTTCTTGATAAAAGTATCCAATACATCATCCCTAACATGAATAAGGAAACCTCAGTATTGAGGAGAAGCCTAAAATAAAACATTTTTAAAGAAACAAGAGTCATGATATTGCAAAAGTAACCAGCCTAAAGGAATCATTCACACTGCCAACCATTAAAGACAACAAATCAAAAAATAAACTTGTTTAGCAAGAAAACTGCAAGTGCTGCAAAATCAATTAAAACAAGGCCTAAAGAAATAGGAGAAACATATTTATTAAGAATTTAGGATGTTCAAAATTTAAAATTGTGGTAGAATTTGTTTGATTTATTATTATTTTTAGTGTATTACTTATGAGACTGCACAGGTTTTGAGTGTTCTGCCTACCTCTAGAAGAGGATTTGAATAAACTAGACAAATGGGCGAATGAATGAAGTTTTTAATGCAGCAAAATGTAAAGTCTTGAAGTTTGGGATACATCGATGGGAGGCTGCATACTTGATTGGAGGAGCTATACTGGAGGAAGTAGGGGAGGCAAGAGATCTGAGAGAGATGACTGACAGAAAACTGAAATTCAGGGAACATATTGCAAAGGTGGTGAAGGTAACCCAGAGGACCTCTGCAATACTGAGAAGGATGCTGACCTGCAGAGATAAAAGAGTTATCGTTCCATTGTATTAGACCCTGATCAGACCACACTTAGACTTGTTCTCAAATTTGGTCCCCAGGATTTGAAAGAGGGGGGGATAAATTAACTGTGGAAAGGGTACAGAGGCAGATAACCAAGATGGTTTCAGAACTGTAAAATGCTAGTTATGAGGATCAGCTGAGGGAATGTGGACTGCAGAATTTGGTAGATAGAAGAAGGAAAGGTGATATGATTGAGACTTTTAAACTGTTGAGAGGTAGTTACAGGATTGACACTGGGGAGTTCTTTCGTTTGGTGGAACAGCGGGAAGGGGCAATGACAAGGAGGACCATCCCTAAAAGTTGCAAAAGGAAGCTGTGAGCAAGAGAGTGAGGAGTGGTTTCTTTACATAAAGAGTGGTTGAACTGTGGAATGCATTGCCTGATAGTGGTGAGAGCAAGAATGGTCAATGAGTTCAAGAAGAGTGGTATGATAGACTGTTTCCTAGGAAGGACCACCCACAATGAGTCTTTTGACTACATGGAAGCCTGAATAATAATTTATTGCACAAAATTCCATAATGTAATGCTTTTTTCAGATCATATTCTCAATTATAGGAGAAATAACTGTATACAGACAATATTTACAAAGAATTCATGTTATCTATTCCAATGTCCTATTTTCAGATTTGGTATAGAAATTCTTAATATCAAACTGGTCTAGTTGAGGTTTAACATTTATCAAAGATCTGTTGAATGTTAGCTGGTTGCATCAATATACAATCATGGTACTTTTTATGCTGGTTAAGTCATCAAAAACAAGGGTTGTTTCTGTTTAAGAGATGGATTAAATTTCTTGCACTTTGACAACGTGTGCCTTCCATGACAGGCAATGTGAAGCTAAATAAATATACTGACCTGTGAATGCAAGTTTCTGGTAGGCTGACTGGTTCCATTAGTAGTGTATGTTATTAATGCATCCAAGAACAAAAGAAAGAAGACATTTTTGCTAGACTGCAAAAATGTCATCTACAAAGAGAAACTATATGTGAAGTTGTAGGGAGTATGGTATAGAAGAGATGATTTTCAAAATATTCCATTAAGTAATCTGCTAATGAAAAAGCAATGGGATTATGTCTAATGGTTTTCCCAAATTGCCTGTACATCTTGCTTTACCAAGTGAAATACCTAGAATTGAAAGCACATCATTTAACATCTTCTAGGAAATCCTGTCATAGTAAATAAAGAGTTTTCTTGGCTATACTTGTGAATATCACATCAAAAGAAATCATTTCAAAGGAAGTCACAATTACTTTTCTCTTTAGAATCACATATATAAGATCTAGATCAGGGAAATTTTGAAGTGATTAATTTTATTCCTTGAATACAATTGTGAATTTCAACTGAAACAGAAGAAAAAATAAGTATCTAATATATAAGTTAATTTTCCAGTAAAATAATTATTAATCTACACTTAGATAACTAAATAAATGTTAAATGCTCCACTCAGTAATTGCACACTTTATAAAACCATCAAAAAAAAAAAAAAAAAAAAGAAGCTTTTTCTCCCTCCTTTCTGTCCCAAAAAATCTGGTTCTTCAAACCAACCAACCACAGCTGCATAGTGGATATTACACTATTTACTCTAACAAAATAAAACTTAAAAAAAAAAAAAACCCTTAAGTACTGTATATAACAAATAATTACATTTTCAATGTATCTTCATACCTTTTCTTGTGCATCTGTTGGTTTAGCTTTGCATAGATTTTTAAAACAGGTTGGCACAATCGGAGACTTTGTATGGCTTGAGTAATATTATGCTGGATTTTTCTATGTTCTACTAGTTTTCTGGCCTTATCAATCACTGTTTGGGCTGCTTCTTGAAGCTCTTCATCAGTGTGTAATACTTCATTCTATAGTTGTTTGAAGTAATTAAAACTATTTAATCAATGCCTAATTTACTCATACAACAAAGTTAAAAAATTATTTCTGAGAAATGTTCATAAATCCATAGAAAAATTGATTTAGGAATAATCAATATATAGTAAACCACTTTCATTTATAACAAATTCAAGATGCAAATTTCAACTAATTAATTGTTTCTGAACAAGTTCTGAAGTCTCAAGACTCACCATAAGAGATAAGTATACCAATATCCCTTCTTTAAGTCACTCTCTTTAAGAAAACTTACCACACACACACACTCCTTGTTTTCCATGAGAAAAATCTACTACTTATAATCTAGATCCTTACGTCTGAGAACACAGTCTCTTACAACACTATGTTATGACTGTCGTCCCTCTCAGTTTGTCTCTATCATAGTGTGGTAGCAAAATTACAAGCTTCACCCTATTGCTCTTCTTTTTTCCTTCTTCCAATAAAGATTTTGGGTTTGAGGCTATTTGGTGAAAAGACATGCTGTTAGGAAGCACCTGAAAGATGGATGATTTTTGTTGATTTATTGCATGTTTTCTTAGATTTATTAGTGTATTTTTAGTATATTATTGTAGTATTTTAGTGTATATATTGTACTACAGCAATTAATAACATAAATGTGGAAATATTATTAGTTTTTTACTACACTTACGAATGGTGCCAAAAACTTGTTACAACAGGGTTGGATTTAAAGTTCAAGTAAAAGGTCTTACTACTGAGGAAAACATGTATCCCAATCAGTAAAAGCATTGTTGCAGTGATAATGATAATTTATCCGAGGATAATCTAACACTGGAAATATCCCGATTAAAAGAAATTATCAGAAAATCTACCGAAGAATTAGAAAAAGTGGAAAAACGTTTAACAAAACTTAGGGATAAGAAAGAGGATCTGAACAAGAAGGGGCAGGAAAGCATTGAACTTGGTAATCACAATATTAATAACAAGGTAAGTCAATTAAAATCTAATAAAAAAAAAAGAGATAATATGTATGGGATGGTGATTCAATCTTAAAATTTGCACTTGCCGAGGGAGTCACTACTTCTAGTTTCCTGGGGATGAAAATGAAAGACATGACAAACATAATTGAAAAACAGAAAAGTAAAAGATCCTAGTAGGAACTAATAATAATTTAAGCAATGACAAATATAGTATGAAAGAAAATATGTGTTGGAAGAAGGAGAAAGAATTGTGAGAGAGTAAAAATGGTACATGACATAATTTCATGCTGGCTGGAGGCATCACATGGTTAAACAAAGTCCCCCCTGTTGTTTTTGCCAGGGAACCAGGTCAAACAGTGAAAAAGTCAACTACTGGAATAAATCCTGAAACACTTCAACTCAACATCACAGTTCAAGATCAGTACTATCAATATTAGAAGCCTGAATGGCAAAGAAATGGAGCTGGCTGAGGAATTAGATAAGTACCAGATCAACATAATAGCAGTGACTGAAACAAAAAGACAAAAACTGATTAGATCTTTCTGAGCAATAAATATATAATGTTATATTCAGGCAATGACAATCAAGGAAAAAAAAGGAGTAGCTATAGTATTCAACACTAAATACGAGGCTAATCTTCTTGAATAACATGCAATATCAAGTAGAGTGATGTGGACAAATAACAGAATGGGGAACTGCACGATGAGACTTATTTGTGCCTATGGTCTCACAGAAGGTTCTACTAAGATAGAAGTGGAGGAATTTTCTGAGGCTTTAGAGAAAGCAACTGACACAATGAAAAAGGAAAAGTTGGTCCTTTTCCTTTTTCATGTTGGAAATCTAAATAGCAAGGTAAGAAATGATTGTCAGACATACAGAAATGTTTTGGGAAAATTTAGAGAAAAGAGCAAAGCTAATAATAATGGCAAATACCTGTTGGATTTCTACTCAGGATACGGACTGGTTATTACTAACACAATATATTGATAGTGATGTTTTCTCCCTGGTGCAGGACACTGGAGGGTACAGGAGATTTGAAATTGGAAGTTATCACCATTTAGTCTTGAGCAGGATAAAATTTAATTTCATATTGAAAAGAATAAGAAAGAAAGTTTTAAAGCGAATAAAAGTTGGGCAGCTCTCAGATATGAACCGTAGACTGAAATACACAAATATTATTCAAGAAAAAATGAAAGAGTTTGAGAACAGGAACCAAACCTTGGAGATTTAGTGGCAAATCCTGAAGAAAACACTGACTGATTCAGCCAGAGAGGCATGTGGTGAGGTTTCGGCAAGGATAAAAAAAATCAGAACTCTATGGTGAACACAGGAAGTTAAAGAAGCAGTGAAGGAAAAGAAGAAACCATATCAAAGGTTAATGGCAAATAAATCAGCTTATGAGCTTAGAGAATACAGAGACAAATGTAAGAAGGTTAAACACTGTGTAAAACTAGCTAAACAAAAGTCATAGGAAGACTTTTGGTAAGAACATAGAAAATAAATATCAAGAAGGTGGCAATATATTCTGGAGGTTGCTGAAAAAGCTCAGAAATGGGGGAAAGAGTGCTGTAAAAGGAATTAGAGATGATAATGGTGACACGAAAACTGGTGAAAAGATATCCTTGAAGTAAGGAGTAATTACTTCAAAAAACAGCTAAATGAAACAATCAGTGACAGCACAGTGGTAAAAACACTGACTAGGCATGTAATGAGGAATACATATCTATACTTCAAGTAGAAAAAAGCCATCAAAAGCCTGAAATGTGGAAAGGCAGCTGGAGTAAATGATATTCAACCAGAAATGCTCAAGTATGGATGTATAAAAGTCTTGCAGTGGCTGCACTGCACATGTGTGGATAGGCTTATGTGTTCGTCAGACATGTAATAGATTTCAAGGTATGATATGAACACAGATGGATAAGAAAATAACTATTTATTAACTTAGAAGTTAATATTTTGCTGGTATTATATCCAGCATCTTCAGAGCATACAACACAAAGTTTGTTACAAAAGCAAGACAACCACAATCCGGTGTAACAGTGGGGCTAGTATAAGTAATTGCAGCGTGCAACACAAGACTAAAGTCCTAATAGGGCACCATCTAGGTTATAAAAAAAAAAAAAAAAAATTCAAAGTTTTGAAATAGTAGTCCAAATGATTCCAAAAAAAATGAGTCCAAATAGTCTTAGAAAGTTTTAAAAAATAAAATAAAATAAAATAAAAGTAATAAATATTAATTTGGTCTTAGGATGACTGTCTCCCAAATCTTTGGTAGATTTATACAGCCATACTTGTTAAGGTTTGGAGTATGTTTTAAGGCTTCTGCTGATTCCAGGAACAACCTCTCTGACTTGTAGAAGCTTATTACTTTATATTATTACATTACTTATACTAGCCCCACTGTTACACTGGATTGTGGTTGTCTTGCTTTTGTAACAAACTTTGTGTTGTGTGCTCTGAAGATGCTGGATATAATACCAGCGAAATATTAGCTTCTAAGTTAATAGATAGTTATTTTCTTATCCATTTATATTCATATCATGCCGTGAAATCTATTACAACTGCACTACATAGTTCAGAAGGCCTAGACACAAGGACGAATTCCAGATAATTTCAGTAGAGATCTCATACACATAATACAAAAGGGAAATAAAACTGAATGTGAGAATTACAGAGGTATTTCTCTACTGAGTGTTCCTGGTAAGATTTATGCAATTATACTTGAGAAACGGTTGGGAAGGATTGTAGAAGGGAAGCTTGGTGAAGAACAAGCTGGTTCAGGCCAAATAGAGGCTGTCAGGATCAGATTACGACAAATTGTTGGGAAATCATGGGATTATTGATTTAATTGAGTTTTAAGTCGGCAGTTAGAACTGAAGGAAGTACAGGAAGATGGTTTAATGTTAATCTAGTGTCAGACAAGGATGTACATTATCCTCTCTGTTATTCATCATCTATATGGATCACATTATGAAGGAAAGCAGTATTAAACCTGATATCAAAAATTGGAGATGTTAACGTCAGCTCTTTGCTTTATGCGGATGATGTTATATTTCGAAATAAATCCACTACAAGTCTGCAAGATTCCTGTCTGTTACGAAAATATCAGCTGCATTGTGAATGAAGAACCAATAGAACAAGAAAAACATTTCAGCTAGGCACAATTTTTAGTGAAGAGGGTAAATTAAATATGGAAATATAGACAATAGAATCAACAAAGCAGTACGGCAAGAAGTCAACTGAAGAAACTTATATGGAATAATAGAGAAATTAATTAAAACAGTAAATTAGCTGTATACAAGACAGTGTTCAAACCAATTTTACCTTATGGATCTGAGGGCTGGATTAGAAATAAAACACTTAACCAGACTAGAGACTGCAGATATGATAGTCCTGAGAAAGATTAAGGGCATGAACAGATGGCATCAATGGCAATATCACATTAAAAACAAGGATATTAGGAAAGAACTTGACATTGTTAGCATCTAGGAATGTGTTAGCAGAGCTAATCTCAGGTGGTATGGTCACTTAAACAGAATGGGAGATGAAAGATTAGCAAAACAAGTTTTCTCTGCCAGGTTGGCAGGAAAAAAGCCCAGAGAAAGACCAAGATATAAATGGATTGATTCAGTAAAAAGTGCCTTAGAAGATAGAAATATAAGATCTAATAATATTAGAGTCTTGATAGGTAACAGACTGATTTGGAGGAAAAATTGTAGATAGGAAATTACTAATGATGTAAGTTTTTCATGTTGTACTATCATATCCTGTACACCCTCTTGAGGGTAGATGTCAGGAATTTGATGATGAAGACAAATGGGCTGCCTGCACTTGATTTCATTTGGCATCAGGAGCCTGGGAAAATTACTTATTGGTATGAGACCTAATGCACATAGTCAGGGAAATTAGATCATATAGGGAGGAATGGAAAAAATGTGTGTGAAAGCTATGGTATGCAGACACGATAAAGATATCAATGGCTTCAAAAATGCTCTTTTTTCAAAAATCTGGCAAAGGGGTGGAAAAATATGCTTTTGGTTTGAACCTTTTGAGTATATCTGGGGAGGTAAAGGAACAAGTACTATAACAAGGCCAAATACGTTCATCTAATTAGAAGAATAGGCTAAGTTTTAATTTATTATGTCAGTACACAAAAGCCAGGAGGCATCAGAAAGAAAGGGGTTCAGTTAGTTGCTTTATTCAATATGATGTGGCCTAAGATTGTTGGCATTAGTGAAACCCGGCTATCAGAATCAGATATGGTAACTGGGATTGAGTGTAATGGATATACTATTTTTAGGAATGACAAAAGAGATAGGAGAGAAGGGAGAGTATATTAATGATATCAGTGTGAAGTGAAGGCTAAGAGAATGAAATATATGGTGGGTGTTCCTACAGACCAGGTGGCTCAATTGTAGGGGTCAGGGAAATGCATCAACAATTTAACCTTATGAGTACTAAACAAGTGATCATTATGAGTGACTTTAATTATCCAAACATTTGATTATGTAGAAGAGAAATCTCGTAATAAAAATTAAGAATTTATTGAATTTTTACGAGACTGTTTTCTTAAGCAGCATGTGAAAGAAGGAACTCAAGATAAAGGAGTGTGGGATTTCTTCATAGAATCAGAAGGGATCGCTGATAAGAATATGACTATTTTACTACCAGTTGATGACAGTGATCATGCTGTGCTTTCTTAGGAAGTGTCTAATTGTATTAATGTTTCCATTACAACAGGATATAATACTGAACAACAAAGCTGGAAATTATGATCAACTTAGGAGAATACTATCTTTGATCCCATGGTATCAGTTACTGAATGGGAAAAATGTCAGCAATGCATGAGAATCTTAACAAATGCTTAAATGAGGCAGTATCTGAATATATCCCTAGTGTTCAAAGAATAAATAAGTTGGGAGTGAAATGGATGAGAAACCTTATTAAGAAAGAGATCCACAAGAGGATGATGTAGAAAAATATAGTGAAAATAAAAGTGAGAGAAGTTCTGAAATACATATAAAGCACAGACCTGAAAAGTAATGACTATTGTATGGAAAGCAAAAATCAGAGTATGAAAAAAATTTAACTATGCAAGTTAAAGCCAATCCAAAATAATTTTATCGTTATATTGCAAGCAAAAAGAAAGAATGAATGTGAACGTACCATTTGCATTCAATAACTTTATTGAATGTAAATGCTACTTGAGTGTCTGAAGCTAATGAGATTGTTCAGTTAATGAATGCTCACTTGGCTAACATATGAGAGTGGTTTGAAAAGTTCTCAGCCTCAACTATAGATGGCAACACTATCAGCACAATTTTTTTTCTAAGTTGGTACATCTGTCATAAGCATCCATTTGAAATTGCAGGTTTTCTATCGAGTAGTTTTTTTTTTTTTTACATAGCTGTCTGAAGCAAAAGTGTTGTCTGTATCCCTTGAAATGGATAAAATTGACTATTGTGTGGTTATAAAATTCTTTGTAAAAGAAGGTTTAACTCCAAAAGAAATTCATTCGAAGTTCATAAAAGTTTATGGGCACTATTTTCCTTTGTTTTTGATGATTAAGAAATGGGCTGCCAAGTTTAAACTTGGCCATACCAGCGTTGAAAATGATCCATGTGAAGGACGTCCAAAAAGTGTAACAACACCAGAAATCATTAATCAAGTGCACGATATGGTACTGGATGACTGGTGAGTGAAAGTGTGTGATATTGCTGAGACTATAGACATTTCAAAAGAATGTGTAGGAAACATTTTGCATGAAGAATTGCAAATGAAAAAGCTTTGCGCAATATGGGTGCCGCTGCTTGCTCACAGCAGATCAAAAACACACTCCCATGAAAATCTCTGAACAGTACTTGGTGCTTTTTAACAACAATAAAACTGATTTTGTGTGTCGATTTATTACTATGGATGAGACTTGGATTCACCATTACACACCAGAATCCAAACAGCAGTCAAAACAGTGGACAGAAGCCGGCTGTTCAGCACCAAAGAAGACAAAGTCAGTTCCATCAAGCAGGAAAAGTCACGGCATTGGTTATTTGGGATGTTAAAGGCAATTCATTTATTAATTATCTTGAAAAGGGTAAAAAAACAATGACCGGGGAATATTATTTCGATCTTTTAACCCAGGGGTGGCCAACCTATGGCGCATGCGCCAAAAGTGGCACATTGCATGATTAGAAGTGCCGCACTGAACCCCAGAGAAAAATTTTAAAAAATGTTGTGTGTATGACTATTACCGAGAGAAAAGATGGCAAGATATATTTAACAAGATACTACTAGTTTACTAGTTTTGTTACAAGAACATCGTCAGGTATCATACTCAAAGAAGTATATAAAAAATTACAGAGACTTAAAATTGTACTAACAGAACAAGTGAAAAACAGTAGCATGTTTGAAAAAATGCAAGTATGAGTTCCATACAAACGAATACTACGCGCTGTCGCGAGTGCGCCAGTACTGAACAGAAGCAACGTGTGCGTCCGAGAGATTGTAACTCAGGCTGTTGTTGATATGAGAGGAATCTAGAGAAATTTCTCTTGATTCAACAATCTTTCTTGAGTTCATCGTAGCACACATGGATATTAGCAGTTTGAGTCCAGTTTACAATGTGCTGGCAGCCTTCGTCTGAGTTAGCAGAAAAGAGAACGTGGCTAGAGAGAGCGCTAGCTCTAGTCCTGTTATAGGAGATATCTCTACGGTGTTCATCCAAACGTAGAAGGATGGATTTAGCAGTCTGTCCATAATATGGCTTTCCGCAATCACACAAAATCTTGTAGACTCCTGGAAACTGAGTAGAAAGATGTTTCTGTTTATGTTTGCAAAGTAATGAACGAAGTTTTGGAAGCGTAGTGTAGCACGTTTTGAAGTTAAATTTCTTTAGAAACTTTGCCAGTTTTGGTGAAAGAGAGTTGATGTAAGGCAAGGAGATGAAGGCTCTTGGGGGAGGGGGATCTTCAGCAGTAGTTGAGTGCCTGGGGGAAAGAAATTTGTCAATCTTCTTTGGAGAGAAGCCATTGTTAATAAACGTTTTTTTTAAGAAAACTGAGTTCATTTATAATTTCTGTTTCTTCGGTAAGTAATGATTTGGCTCGGTGGGCTAAAGTGGAAATAATACCACATTTTTGTGGAGGATAATGATGGGAGGAAGCATGAAGATATCTGTCAGTATGAGTAGGCTTTCTAAAAATTGAGATTTTAATGTTCTCAGCACATCTGGTAAGTTTGAGGTCTAAAAAGGGAAGACAGTCATCCGATTCCAGTTCGAGGGTGAAAGAGATTTTTTCGTGGCACTTGTTCAGGTGGTCTAAAAATAAATAGAGGTTATTGACGCCGTCTTCCCAGATGAGGAAAATATCAATATATCGGTACCAGACTTTTGGTTTAAAGTGAAAGGAGTTAATAGATTTTCCTTCAAATTCGTTGAGAAATATATCCGCAAGAATCGGAGAGAGTGGGCTGCCCATAGCCAGACATGCGTTTTGTAAGTAGATCTTGTTATCATATTTGAAGTATCCTGACTTTATGCAATGGGAGAGAAGAGCAAAGAGTTTTTTTGATAAAAAAAAACTCTTTGCTCTTCAATGATGACTGTCTGATGTCGGATGACTGTCTTCCCTTTTTAGACCTCAAACTTACCAGATGTGCTGAGAACATTAAAATCTCAATTTTTAGAAAGACCTCTCACGAAACACGTTTTTCTCATTCTCTAGACAGTTCATCTTGGAACCATTTAAAAGAAATTAGCACTCTTAAGGCTTCTAAAATACAGAATTTAAACAAAATAAAACTCATTAGAAAATATGATTCTCTTAAATATAATCAAGATAGCAAAAGTTCTCATTTTGACTCTACCTATCTAAAAAACGTTGTCATCAATAAGTCTTCCCATCAATTATCTTTGGCAGAAGAAAGCATACTTGCTAAAGGTCTCAACTTTGTCACTGCTCCTACATCCATCCCTAGAGAACATCTCTTAACAAAGATAGAAAAGGCAGCTTCTTTATTACCAAAGAAAGACGCCAACCTCCTCCGTATGGAAGCAATTTTCTGTATTAATAAAGCTAGACCTCCACCTGACAACATTTCTTACTCTGAAAGGAAAGCTATCAAGTCCTTAAAAGATAATAGTAACATAGTTATCATTCCCGCAGACAAAGGGAATGCAACTGTCATCTTAAACAAGTCTGATTACCATAATAAAATCTTGGAACTTTTAAATAGTGATACCTACTTAGAAATTGCTAATGACCCTACGATGGAACTACATAATAGAACTAATAATTAATTAAAAACCACCTTAGAGTTACAAAAAAACATTCGGCTTTCTCTTCGGTCGCTTCATCCCTTGATACCTCGACTGTATGGTCTCGCCAAGATTCACAAAAATAACTGCCCACTCAGACCTATAGTTGAGGACATACACTCTCCCACTTATAATCTCTCCAAATTTCTAGCGAGTTTTCTAAGAAATCTTTCTGGAATTTCTTCTTCACATATTAAAAACTCTGCAGATTTTGTTTCTAAAATCAAGGACATCAAACTTAAAAAAACAAATTTAATGGCCAGTTTTGATATTGTTTCTCTCTTTACAAATGTTCCTGCTCAAGAAGTCCTCGATCTTCTCAAGAATAAATTATCAAAAAAACTCTTTGCTCTTCTATCCCATTGCATAAAGTCAGGATACTTCAAATATGATAACAAGATCTACTTACAAAACGCATGTCTGGCTATGGGCAGCCCACTCTCTCCGATTCTTGCGGATATATTTCTCAACGAATTTGAAGGAAAATCTATTAACTCCTTTCACTTTAAACCAAAAGTCTGGTACCGATATATTGATGATATTTTCCTCATCTGGGAAGACGGCGTCAATAACCTCTATTTATTTTTAGACCACCTAAACAAGTGCCACGAAAAAATCTCTTTCACCCTCGAACTGGAATCGGATGACTGTCTTCCCTTTTTAGACCTCAAACTTACCAAATGTGCTGAGAACATTAAAATCTCAATTTTTAGAAAGCCTACTCATACTGACAGATATCTTCATGCTTCCTCCCATCATTATCCTCCACAAAAATGTGGTATTATTTCCACTTTAGCCCACCGAGCCAAATCATTACTTACCGAAGAAACAGAAATTATAAATGAACTCAGTTTTCTTAAAAAAAACGTTTATTAACAATGGCTTCTCTCCAAAGAAGATTGATAAATTTCTTTCCCCCAGGCACTCAACTACTGCTGAAGATCCCCCTCCCCCAAGAGCCTTCATCTCCTTGCCTTACATCAGCTCTCTTTCACCAAAACTGGCAAAGATTCTAAAGAAATTTAACTTCAAAACGTGCTACACTACGCTTCCAAAACTTCGTTCATTACTTTGCAAACATAAACATCTTCCTACTCAGTTTCCAGGAGTCTACACGATTTTGTGTGATTGCGGAAAGCCATATTATGGACAGACTGCTAAATCCATCCTTCTACGTTTGGATGAACACCGTAGAGATATCTCCTATAACAGGACTAGAGCTAGCGCTCTCTCTAGCCACGTTCTCTTTTCTGCTAACTCAGACGAAGGCTGCCAGCACATTGTAAACTGGACTCAAACTGCTAATATCCATGTGTGCTACGATGAACTCGAAAGAAAGATTGTTGAATCAAGAGAAATTTCTCTAGATTTCTCTCATATCAACAACAGCCTGAGTTACAATCTCTCGGATGCACACGTTGCTTCTGTTCAGTACTGGCGCACTCGCGACAGCGCGTAGTATTCGTTTGTATGGAACTCATACTTGCATTTTTTCAAACATGCTACTGTTTTTCACTTGTTCTGTTAGTACAATTTTAAGTCTCTGTAATTTTTTATATACTTCTTTGAGTATGATACCTGACGATGTTCTTGTAACGAAACTAGTAAACTCTTGTTAAATATATCTTGCCATCTTTTCTCTCGGTAATAGTCATTAAACTTATTTTATAATATTCCAACCGAGTAAAAATGAATTCTCCTAATATATATATATATGACAGAATGATCATTGACTCGGTTAACATACATAGTTTTATGAAAAAATTGAATGACTAGAACCGAGATTTAATTAAAAAGGTTTTAATATAAACACACTACTAGTTTCGGCCTGTAACAGCCTTCTTCAGGTGACATTATAAAAGAAAAAACACTAAACATTGAGGGTTAAAAGACTATGAACAGCATTCACATTCTTAACTTCCAATCCATGGAAGTTAAGAATGAATGAAATCAAGAAATGGATGAGACCTAGATTTTTCTCTCAGAGAGTGATTGGAATGGCTTGCCTATGGAAGTTGTGTGCAAATAGTCTCAATGAATTTAAGAGCATGCATGATGTGATGCGAGTGATACATGGCCCCTCTCTCTCCCTGATTCCTGGGAGGTCTCTAGTAATAATAATAATTTTAATAATTTTTTTATTATGTGGCTCTCACCCATAGAAGGTTTTTGCAAACCTATAGTACATTTGTACATGGTGGATTAAGGAGTTTTTATTATTATTTTCTTTTTTTATTCTATACTTTTTTTGTATATTTTTATTCATTTTTTACATGGTCCAGAAACCCCTACTCTAGAAACTAAACATGGAACTTTTTCAAGCCGCTCCAGACCTCCAATAAGTGGGACAGTGGTCTCACACAAGGTGATGAAATTCATCTCTCAACTAAAGACAATCACAAACATTCATGCCCATAACAGGAGCCAAACCCATGACCTGTTAGAGAGAAAATACACTACCCACTCAGAATGAGTTTTGTTGGCAACCTGGCTCGCAAAACTCATTCCCTTCAGTGTTTTAGAATGTTACATATTGGTATCATGCAGATTTCTATTTATGAACTCTGGACTCAAATCAGATTTTAAGAAATATATAAATTATTTATTTACAAATTATGAAATTTCTTTGCTAAACTCATTCCTTCACCTGTTCTCATTTCAACTAAAGATAACAAAATTTGATATGTCAGCTCATGAATTAACAAACTACTAACATGTATGACAATCCTATTACAACCTCCTAAAACATCCTTAAGTATAAAGTCTCTTTAACAACCACTAATGTAAACATAACACCTTCATCCCTGATTGTCTACGCGTGAAGAAATATGTTTTCCTGAAGTGTGACATATATTTTCAAAAAACACATCACACATACAACCCCTGGCAAAAAATATCTGATCGATAACTAACACTAACATTGTAAATATTAGGATTTATTTTTTTCTCAATACATAAATTTTGTTCAATTTGAACAGTTATAAATATAAATACGATTAACAAAGAAATAAAACTTATTACAAAAAAAATTTTAGTCCCTTTTAACCATAATTAGGTGAATGGAAATCAAACACTGAAGAAAAAAGTATGACATTCTTTGATCGGGAAATATATATCCAATCACTGAATTCAGTGTTTTGCAATTCCTCCTTTAGCCCGAATGACAGCTTTTAAGTTTTGTGGCAAGGACTCAAACTTTTGACTGTTGGTTGGTAGAATTTCACTCCAACTTTACTGATTGCTTGACATAATTTGCCAACATTTGTGGGCCTTTTGAAGTCGATTTTTCACTTTAAATTATTTACATTTACAATTGGATTAAGGTCCAGGCTATTTGAAGTCCAAGTTTTAACTGGAATGGGTCCATTGTTTCACAGATAGTTTTTGATTCTTCTACTACAGTGACAAGATGCATTATCCTGAAAAATGAAGTCAATGGAATCCTGGAACTATTCTTCAATACTAAGAACCAAAAAATTATTATTATATGGGTGCTTCCATGGAGTCCGAAGACTCGTCGCAGAGACCTAAACTATCATACCTCTCTTGAACCCATTAAAAGACAAAGCACTCACAACTGACAAACCCATTCCACTCATTCACAACTCTCCAAACAAAAAAATCTAATCCTCACACCCCTACTAACTACACCTTTATTCAACTTCAGGGCTGTCCCCTTATACTGGCCAGTCCAGCCAAGTGCTGAAACATTTCCCCTGCATCTATCCTATAAAACCCTTTAAACAACTGAAATGTTTCTATCATATACACTCTTTTTCTCCTTTATCAAATTCTGCAATCCACACACCCTGATAGGGAACATTCCAGGGACTACTCACCATCTTCATCCGTCGCCTCAGAATCCTCTCCACTGCTTTTCATCTCCCAAGAAACCCAGGAGACCAGATTTGAGCACAGTAATCCAGATGTGGATGTATCAAGGCCATATAAAGAGGAAAAATTCCTTATCTCTACTTATTAATGTATCCTTCAATAGCCAAGTAATCTTATAGGCTATCTTAGCAATATGTCATGTCTTCTAAAATTAACTCTGTCTACCAGCATCTCTATTTCGTGGAGTACATTGCTATCAATGAGTTACACAGCTTATAATCTATTTATCCTAAAATTCATAAATTTACATTTCTCCACATCGAACTGACACCCGCTATCTTTTGTCCATACTGACAGCCTATTTAAAATCATCCTGTAAGCTCTCCACATCGCTTGATTAACTATTACTCTCCTAATTTCTCATTATCAGTAAAACAACTGAATATTTCAAGTTATTTCCTATACCATTTATGTACAAATTAAACAGCAATGGTCCCAGCACTGAACCTTGTGGCACGCCACTAGTTACCTCTTTTTGTCTAGATTCTGCCTCTCCATATACCACTTTTTGATATCTGTCCAGCATCCACCTTCTTATCCACATAATCAGTGTCCTATCCATCCCCATTTCTTCTAATGGCTATGAAGGAAGTGATTAGATCACTTCCTTCATAGCCATTTCCTTTATCCAACTCTGCTATTACCCTATTATAAAAAGATAGTAAATTACTAAAGGCATGACCGACTTTTCACAAAGCCATGTTGCCTCTCATACAGTATCATTTTTATTCACCCATTCCTGAATTCTTTTTGACCAATTTTTCTAGTGCTTTTCCACAATATCTGAGATACTGAATAGTCTATAAGTTGCTACTGAAGTCTTAGAACCTCCCTTAGGAAAGGGAATTATTTTGCCCTCTTTACACTACCTTGGAACTCTACCAGAACTGAGACTTAAATTAAGGAGCCTAGTCAGAGACATTGCCAGATCCCTTGCACATTCTCACAAAAACCGAGCTGATATCCCATCTAATCTCACAGCAGTATTTACATTGATATTCTACAATATCCTAAGAGCCTCCAATTCATCCACCTCTGTTCCCACATTAGTATCTGTCACATATGTTAAAGTAGCAACCTCACTAGAATGATATACCCTTGCAAAATGGTCACTCAGTAACTTGACTATTTTACCTGCTTCTGTCACCTTGCAACCATCATCGCTCATTAAGTTAATCTTCCATAATGATTCTTTCTCTTACTTGCCACATAACGAAAGTAAGCTGGCTAATCAGGCCAGCAAACAATATCACATAATGTCCCATTTTACATAGATGCGTGTAGTGTTTCAAAACTGTTTCTCTCTTGGCACCTGGAAAATGAACCATATGTCTTTGGAAAGAACAAGCTAGATTCAAACTTGTTCTTTCCCAAATTTCTCATTCACAGTTTTTCTTATTTTATTTTATTTATTTTTTTTTTTTGCATGCTTGTATAAATCTTGCATGCAATATTGAGTAGAGAAATTCCTCTGTTTGTATATTATATTATATATCAGCTATCACCTTTTATTCCCTTATAAGAATAGGCGAGGCCATTTTAGCCCTATCTAACTTTTGGAGACTGAGTGGATAGTTCAATCTTCACCAGTGGCCAATCAGAGACAGTTGGTCCAAGACCATCACTAATTATAAGTGGCATGGTCCCTAACACAATGTTATTGTCTTTAATAGCGTGGGTTATACAGTCAATTTTCTGGAATTTACGAGATAAAAAAAATCCAAGATTTATGAGAGAATAAACCTACATGCCATGCCAGAGATCGAATAACTCGGGAACCAGTTGAAGAACAGCTTAGAAAAAGTTCCTCTAGTCAGCAACTAGAACTGAATACAGACCTTTCTTTAGGAAGACTAATGATGAGGAAGCAAAATATAAGTCAACACAGTTAGCCGAGTGGCTATGCGACTCGCAACCATATGCCTGGGAAAAGGGCATCCTGATTTGATTCCCGTCATTGACATGAGGAGCTTAGGATCTTTCTCAGACATTGCCAAGTTAGCTAGTCTTGTGCGTGGACTGCAGGGTTTTCATCCTGCAAGCAGGCAAACCGGCCTTCAGAACTCAATGCATCTACAGACAAAGGATACACCAGGAGGCACAGGGCTAACCACCTTATCCTTGAATACGGTCACGGTTAAATGAATAGAAAAACCTTCAACACTGCAAGGTAAAAGAAGGAAAAAGGAAGAATGTATATATTATTAGAGTTTAATGATTCCAGTATGAAACTGAAATAGCATTTGCAAACTCAGCAATTAGTGTTTTAATTAAATCTCAAGTTCTATAAACATCATCATCATCAAATTCCTGCCATGTACCCACAAGGGGTGTACAGGATATGATAGTACTACATGAAAAAATTATATCATTACTAACTTCCTATCTACAATTTTCCTCCAAATCAGTCTGTTACTTGTCAAGACTCCAACATTATCACATCTTATATTTCTATTGTCTAAGGCACTTTGTACCGTATCAATCCACCTATATCTTGGTCTTCCTCTGGGTCGTTTTGCTGCCAACCTGGCAGAGAACACTTGTTTTGCTAATCTTTCCTCGCCCATTCTGTTTAGGTGACCATACTGCCTGAGATTAGCTCTGCTAACGCATTCCTGGATGCTGACAATATCAAGTCCTTTCCTAATATTCTCGTTTTTAATATGATATTGCCATTGATGCCATCTGTTCACGCCTATATCTTTCTCAGGACTCTCATATCTGCGGTCTCTAGTCTTTGGTCAAGTGTTTTACTTCTGACCCAGCTCTCAGATCCATAAGTTAAAACTGGTTTGAACACTGTCTTGTATACAGCTAATTTAGTGTTCCGACTAATTTCTCTCTTATTCCATATGAATTTATTCAATTGACTTCCCACCATACCATCTTTGCGGATTCTGTTGTCTATTTCTATATTTAATTTACTATCTTCAGTAAAAATCGTGCCTAAGTAGCTGAAATGTTTTACTTGTTCCACAAGTTCTCCATTCACAACACAGTTGACATTTTCAATGATTCTGCCTATTTTCATTTTCTTTGTCTTTTTATTGCTGACCTTCATACCATATCTATTACAACAACTATTCAATTTAGTCAGAGAATCTTGCAGACTTGTAGCTGATTTATTTAGAAGTATAACATCATCTGCATAAAGCAAAAAGCTGACATTAACATCTCCAATTTTGATATCATGTTTAATACCACTTTCCTTCATAATGTGATCCATATAGATAATGAATAACAGAGGGGATAACGTACATCCTTGTCTCACACCAGATTTAACATTAAACCATCTTCCTGTACTTCGTTCAATTCTAACTGCTGACTTACAACTCAAATAAAGACTAAGTATTGCTTGATATAATGCCCCATTGACACCATATAACTGCAACGTATTGAATAGCTTCTCTCTTGGCACCTTATCATATGCCTTTTCCAAATCGACAAAAGTTAAATACAGATATTTGTTATATTCCCATGCTTTCTCGACTATTTGTCGTAAAGTGAAGATCTGATCCTGACAGCCTCTGTTTAGCCTGAATCCAGCTTGTTCTTTACCAAGCTTTTCTTCCACAATTCTTCTCAACCGTTTCTCAAGTATACTTGCATAGATCTTGCCAGGAACACTCAGTAGGGAATACCTCTGTAATTCTCACATTCAGTTTTATTTCCTTTTTTATATATGGGTACTATGAGAGCTCTACTCCAATCATCAGGAATTCGTCCCTCTGTCCAGACTTTCTGAACTATGCAGTGCAGCCACTGCAAGAATCTTATACCACCATACTTCAGTATTTCTGGTCGAATATCATCTACTCCAACTGCCTTTCCACATTTCAAGCCTTTGATTGCTTTTTCTACTTCAAGTATGGATATGTATTCCTGACTGCATGCCTGGTCAGTATTTTTTTTAACACTGTGCTGTCATCACTGCTTGTTTCATTTAGCAGTTTTTCAAAGTAATGACTCCATACTTCAAGGATATCTTTTTCTCCTGTTTTCATGTCACCTTTATCATCTCTAACTCCTTTTACAGCACTCTTTCCTCCATTCCTAAGCTTCTTCAACAACCTCCAGAATATTTTGCCACCTTCTTGATATTTATTTTCTATATTCTTGCCAAAGTCCTCCCATGACTTTTGTTTTGACCAATGATTTCTGGTGTTGTTACACTTTTTAGACATCCTTCATGTGGATCATCTTCAAGTCTGGTATGGCCATGTTTAAACTCGGCAGCCCATTTCTTAATTGTCGAAAATGAAGGAGAAGAGTGCCTATAAACTTTTATGAACTTCGAATGAATATCTTTTGCTGTTAAACCTTCTTTTACAAAGAATTTCATAACCGCACGATACTCAATTTTATCCATTTCAAAGGATACAGATGACACTTTTGTTTCAGACAGCTGTATAAAACAAACTACTTGATAGAATGACTTGCAATTTCACATGGATGCTTATGACAGATATACATAAACTTAGAAAAAAAAAGATGTGCCGATGGTCGAGGAGAAGAACTTTTCAGACCACCCTCGTATATCAACTGTTCTTTTAATTGTTGTATTAGATGGTAATTAAGTTTTTTTGTTTTTTTTTAATAGTATGACTCCTGCCCATGAAAGATTTAAACCTACAAATCACCAAGTTCTGGGACATCAATACTGCTACTAGGTATAGGTGAAGAGATTATCCAGACACCCGCTTGAAACTGTTCAAGAATCTAAACAAACTTTGTTTTTTAGACTGTTCAGCCTTCAATGAGCAAGGCAGTGGTCTCATACCAGGTGGCCAAATTTTCCACTATCACATAAAGACCTTCAGAAAGTTCCATGCCACAGCAGGATTCAAACTCACAGCACTGTTAGTTGGGAAGGAGGGGGAAGCAGAGAGAGGCTATCTGCATCTGGCTAGGTAGACCAGATACTTTTTTTTGTATTACTTAGAGAAATTATTTCTGGAAAATTTTCCATGTTACTCCTCTAAATTAATATTAATTTTTATTGCCATTTTGCCTATTTTTCTTTAGGAGTATCCCTTTTATGATGTCACTGGCTTTTTACTCAATTTTTTAGGACATTATTGATATTTTAAAGGCATAGATACATGAAGAATATAAGGAAAAAATAATTTTGGATATACATTTGCAGGATGTTCTTGGTTGTCTTCTTTTGGAGCAGAATCAGACATATAGTGATAAATATTTATATATCACTGCTGAAGTGGCATATATGACAGAAAGAAAGGGGGGGGAAGTGGAAATGTAGAGATAGAAAGATGTGGGAGAATTGCGGATAAAACAAAAAGGTACGTGAATTTAAATCCCCGGTTTCAAGGGTGGGCTGTGAATTCTTTGCAAAGAAGGTGAAAGATAGAATATTTTTAGGGGAAAAGGAGAAGGATGGAATACAATGAATGAACATTAGGGGCGAGAGTAATGGGGTGTGATCTGTTTTGACTGAGTGTCGTCTTTGGAGCTCATGGGAAAAGTGGAAGCTATGTTTATCGCTATATGCCTGATGCTGCTCCAAAAGAAAACAACCAAGAACATCCTACAAAGGTATGTCCAAAATTATTCCTACCTTAGATTCTTCATGTATCTATGTCTTTAAAAATAATGCTGGTCTGTCTGACAAAAAATCTGAGTTTCTGAGAGAAGAAACCCTGCCACCTCTGTATAAGAGAATGGCTAACTTACCTTCACTTTTACCTAAACCTTTATAAAGGTTCCTCTCATTCTAAATGGAATCTAAAACATCATATGAAGATTGAAAATATTTGTTTTGTTTATGTTCAACTAATTTCATCTTTTATTACAGCTTAACATATTTATATAGAGATAATAGTAAATATATTTAAAAATACACACACACAGGTAACCCTCGTATAACATCCGTGATTTATATAACAAAGTTATATAAATCGCGTTATGGGAGACTCAGATCGCATAGAAAAAGTAGGATTATGATCCGAAATCTTGTTTTTTTTAATTATATAAACAACAATGACATATCCAACAAAAATATATTTTTATTTAATTCATGTAAGAAAACAAACTGAAACAAATACATAGCATAAAATTATAAAAATTACAAATTGTACGTAAACTTCATTGCACATAATGCATAAATGTTTTAGGCAAAATAAAATAAAGTGCATATTTAATCTTTCATAGCACGAGGATTGGTTAATAAACATTGGTTTTTGTCATGTAATCACCTGACGCATTACTACAAAACAGTAGAGTAACTCTATCTTTGGAAACTTTGAATCCAGGAGCTGATCTTTCATTTTTCGAAATATAGGTGTGTTTTGGCATTTTTTTCAATATAATCGATTCATCTGCATTGAACACCTGGTCTGCATCATATATGTGTCTATAATATTTGAGAGGCTTTTTTGTTTAATAAGATTTTCATCCAAAGGAATTTTCTTTTGAGTGCAATCTTCTCTCCAAATCATTAGAGATTTCTCCATTTTTGCCATTAGAATATCGCATACAGGAGCAATGCACTTTGCACTTACAGCTGACCCAGCAATAACACTTTCTCGGATTTTATGTTCATTTTGTTTGATTGTTCGAATTGTTGATTCATTAAAATTCAAAGTCCCTGCAACAATTCCTGGTTGTTCTCCATTTTTGAACCGATCTATGATTTTAATTTTTTCTTTGAGTGAAATGAATTTTCTTTTAATGGTGGCGTTTCCCTTTCATTGCAGTTTGTGGCCATTACTATAAAAATAAATTTTTTTACATAAAAAAAGTATTACATATTAATTATATATGCAACTCCTGTAACTCACCAGAAAATAAAGTGCTCAGCTTGAGATTAACACACTTATTATTTTTAATGCACTTTCCTGGCAGAAAACAAAGACAATTTTCAACAATAAACACTTTTTACAGTAAATAATTGATGTACATGTGTGCTAAAGGGTATTTCCCCTAACATAAATTCGCTACTAATAACTACATGGATGAAACGGGCAGACAAATTTAATGAAGATAAAATTTAATTTTTATTATTAGATATATAAAGAGCCAAAAGCTTCAATTCGGCGACACATGACTTGTTTAAGTTAAGGGATATTACATCCAATATCGTTTCTTAGCCGAAAAAGAAACTCAAAGAGTTTCAAGCCGAATATAGTAGAAACTATATAAAATTCGGTGATTCCAAGCATAAGCAAATACCTGGATACTGCAGCAACTGACCCTTAAGGTAGTGCAAGCTGAGGCAACTCATGTCTCATAGAAGAGTTGTAAGTTCTTAAATGTGTGGACAGACTTATGTGTTCGTCGAACATGTTGTTTATTATTTTAACGGTATAATAGAACACAGAAACTAAGTAAATAATTAATTTATTAACTTGATGCTGATATTTCGCTGGTATTATAACCAGCATCTTCAGAGCACAAAAACACTGTTTGTCACAATACGCGAGACTAAAACAACATGGTGTACTTAAACAAAATTGTAGCAGCAACACAAAGACTAGAGTCCTGATTTTGGCGCCCTCTATCTGAATATCAGCATCAAGTTAATAAATTAATTATTTACTTAATTTCTGTGTTCTATTATACCGTTAAAATAATAAACAAGTTGTAAGTTCTGTTCGCTACAAACTTGATATTAACTAGGTCTACCTACTCACTGATGAGACCTCAATAAAGGTTGAAACCGGTCTGGGTAGTGACCTAGAAAGTTTCTCATGATGTTGAACAGTAATACAGCTCCTAGGAGCTAAGTTCACATTATGGGTAAATATCAAGAATAGTGATCGGAGCTTGCTCCACCTTAGACATGCACTACCTTAAGGGTCAATTGGTGCGGAATCCAGGTATTTGCTTACGCTTGGAATCACCGAATTTTATATAGTTTCTACTATATTCGGCTTGAAACTCTTTGAGTTTCTTATTCGACTAAGAAACGATACTTAAACAAATTTAATTTTAAGTTGCATGGTGAAAAATATATGAAAAGATAAAAGGTTACTACAATTTGTAGACCATGTTTTATAATCTAAACCATGTTGTATAAGTGCCGCGTTATACGAGGGTTACCTGTGTGCATGTATGTATATGTGTGTGTGTATATATATATATATATATATATATATATAAAAAAATTTTGGGTAATAAAATTCATAGGTTAAAATTCAACCATGGGGGAGACTTATGCATTTCTAATAAAATTTATAAGCTTAATAAATGCCCCACACTATTAAAGCACATGTTATGGGGACACGACATTTGAGGAAGTTGGATAAAGAACCAAATTTTCCACATATCCAAAAGGTGCAATTTCCTAAACTCTTCAGTTTATTACATGAATTACTGTGTATAATGGAAGTGGGAAGATTTTAACCTCTTAATTGAAGCCTACTCAAAATACAATCCTTTCATTTAAATTTCAGATTACTGGTATTTAATAATGCCAGTAATTTGAAATTAAGAAAAGAAAAATCCAAAGTTAATACAACAGATAAATAGAAGAAATCACCTTTAATTTCTGAGCCTGTGTTCGTACTTGAAGAAGTTCTCGTATGGAGTCGATGAAACCCTGATAGTGGAAGTTGCACATTCGCTCGATATCTTTGTCATGGTTTTTAATACGTGCATCAAGTCTCTCCATAAACTTTTCATGTTCATCACCATCATAAATTGCCCTATAAGAAAATAAGCATGCTTTAAATGCTAAATGAAAAATTTCACTTTCATCAGAAGTTGATGGGAGGGTCATGGATGGGGATTATTTTGAATTACAGCTGAAGCACTATGCCTAAGCAAACAAGGGCTGCAATACCATGCCTGTTAATTGCATGCATTCTTCTGGTGATTTGTCAACTTTGCAGGATGAAAAACCCCCATTACCTTTGTATGAGACTAATTCACCTTCATTACCAAGCAAACATTCAAATATTCAAGCAAACAAGGGCTGCAATACCATGCCTGTTAATTGCATGCATTCTACTGGTGATTTGTCAACTTTGCAGGATGAAAAACCCCCATTACCTTCATATGAGACTAATTCACCTGCATATATAAAAGTCCTTATTAAAAACTTCTCCACTTCCTTGGTAGCATTCAAAGGTCTTTCCAACTGAAAGCCATCATCATCATCAACTAAGCTATAGCAGCTCATTAATGTGAGGGTATGTATTCAAATACAGTTTTTGTATTTGTCCTCTGCTTACCAGAGGTATAAATCAAAGTGCAATAAAGAACAATATGCATTCAGTAATTTAATATTGTTGTCAATAAAATATAATCACTAAAACTTTTAATTAAGATGACATCTTTCATTAAAAAAAAAAAAGAAAAAAGTTGAACAGGAAAAAAAAATTATGTGATACATATTCCTTCTGGTACATTTGGCAGAGGCTTTGTGTATTATAGCATATGAGAACAAAAAGGACAAGGAGAGACTGGTATCAGTTAATCATAATCAGAATTCAGATTCTCAGTCTTTTTTGATTGAGAAGTCAACACAGCAGAGCACAATGCTATAACTAGCATACTGTATGTACATACTAAAATAAAGAATAAAATGTGAATGTATAAAATTAAATTTCATTTAACAAACTTTATAATTTGAGGAAAAAAACACGAGAAATATACATTTGATTTGGCTAATTTTAAAGTTACTTCAGATACAAAAAGAATCATTAACCAGAAATGAGGAAACAGAAGCGTTATACATGAAAAAAATGGAAACCATACAATTAGACACATTTTCAAAAAAATGTACTCAAATTTATGACAGATGAACTGGGGCCTGTTGAAGTGATAATTAGGTGGGTAAATTCTGTCTTTAACTTTATAGCTGCTAATATATGGAATGAAATGCATAAGCAAATTAGCCAAGAACTATGAAAAGGGTGATCATTATGGGTGATTTTAATTATGACAACATAGATTGCAATGATGGGACAAGCTACCTCAGGCAGTATGTAAAAGAGGACACATTCAGGATTGAGGTTCTTGGATTTGATAATCTCATCAGAGGATATTAGTATAAATGAGATGTCATTCTTGTATAACGATACCTGTGGAGTATCCATAGCTAGAGAATAACTTGTATGGTGCCGTAAAATAAATTTAAAATTTTATTATGTAAATATTACATTTTATGTAATACAAGACATCATCAGCACAATTATCGAACAACATGAATCGAATTACAAAACAGAGTACATGCTTAAAATGGATTCCCTCTAGGTATTGTCGCACATTAATGGATTAAAACTATTAGGCTGATATTAAAATATAAGAGATAAATTTATTTAATACAATTGAGGATAACAATTTCCCAAACTTTTGGAATAGTGAGGCAGTCATTATGATTGAGATTAGGTCTATGAAATAAAGCTTCAGCACTTTCTTTATATAACCATTCATCTTTATACATGGATCTATGCAGCAGGTTAGCATTTAGCATTGGATCCTGCGATTAATATCAATTCCATGTTGTGCAAGGCCAGATTTGCAAGGTTTAATAAAATGGATGTGGTCTTGATGTTCATTTACAGATCTTCCTGTTTGTCAATAGTAAGACAAGTTGCACGAACATGGTACAAAGTACCATGTTTGTACATCAATGGCTGGAATTTGTTTTTTAGAGAAAGTAGCAGTTTATGAAATTGGTTGATAGGTAGCGAACAGTTTATTATTTGTTTGGCATATTAATTACACCGAACGTCATATATCAACTGCACCATCTCATTACAATAAGTCATTAACCACCACACAAGGCAAGTTTATATGGCAATCAAATCATGAATGTGAAGTGTACCATGGAAATAACATGAGATATCACTGAAATAACAAGAATTTAAGGAATAACATAGTCGATGCATTCCACAGCTGCCATGGTTGGGTGGGTGATCAACACTGTTTAAACTTACTGACATACTATACTAAATTTCATAAGAACACGTTAGAGCTTAATATATAGATCACTCTGCTGATTTGCAATCTCAATGTCTGCGTGATATACTGTGTAGCTTGATTACAAATTTCCATACTGGACAGTCATTTATTATATCATTTGATTGTTATGACTTCCACAATCACATAATGAGAGTTTCCTAAATAGCTCCATTTGTGCACCGAGTAGTTACAATGACTTAGTTAATTTTAATCCTCTTGAGAATCATCTCCAAAGTTTTCGGTGCAATTACATTTCTAGTTGGACCATTGTTGAGCCTTCCACATAGTAAGTATTAACAAGAGGCATTGCTTTCCACTCCTATCAACACAGAGTACCATTCATCTTCTCAGCATAAGAACTCCAAAACTTTTCTTTTAGGGTTACACGGTGGTCAGCATTCAATAGTGATGAATTTATGGAGACAAAAACACACGTGTTGGAATAATTACTTTACTTATAATTAAGAAAATAATATTCGATGTTTTGATCTCTGTATTGATGTCATCTTCAACTGAAAAGAAATTCTCATGTTCCACCAGAGGTCAGGCTAGAGAAAACAATTAACAAAGTATTTAGATTTATCTTACTTTTGTAGTATCATGTAGCTTGCTTGTACACATGTATGTTTTCTTGATGGTGGCACCTCAATACAGAGGTCAAAATGTCAAATGTTATATTCTTAATTATAAGTAATTATTCCAACATGTGCGTTTTTGTCTCCATAAATTCTTCAACTATGGATAACTCCAAAACAGTTTCCTCAATGTTAATCTGGGAAGAGAAAGTCTTGTGAATACCATCCAAGTCACGTTTAAATTAATTTCTGAAACCCATCATAACTGCATATACTAAAAGACTCATTTGTCAACAAATATCCAGGCATGTACAAGATTACAATGCAATTGTGGAAATACAATTACAAGGAACAAACTGCAATATCAACTAAATCTGCTCAGTTGAGGCTGCAGGCAATATCACTGATAGTAGAACAACATGATTAATTAGCATTAAGCATTCTATTCAGTGCAAATATTCGAGTGCATATGAGGAGTCAGCAGAGCTCATTCTATTACATGAGATTATTATTATTATTATTATTAAACAAGACCTCATGGAGTCAAAGACTCATCTAGGAGGTCCTTTTATCTCACACACATCTCATCATACCGGGTCTTAAACACATTCAAACTCCTTGCAGACACCACACTCTCAGGCAAGGCATTCCAATCATTCACAACTCTGCACGAAAAAAACCTGCCTCTCACTCCCCTACTCACACCCTCTTTATACAGTTTCCAGGTATGACCTCTGGTTCTCCCCTGATCTCCCACTATTCTCTGCAGAACTTGTCAACCATTGATACTATAACAACCCCTTACGAACTTGTAGGTCTCTATCATATCTCCCCTCTTCCTTCTCTCCACTAGACTCTGCAAATTACATCTTTTCAATCTTTCCTCATACTCGACATTCCAGAGGTCAGAAACTACCTTAGTCAGTCGCCTTTGGACCCTTTCCAACATCTCTTCATCTTTCTGAAAACCAGGTGACCAAATCCGGGCACAATAGTCCATGTGTGGCCTAATCAAAGCCTTATACAATGGAACAAGAATCTCCCTACTTCTACACGTCAGTGTCCTCCTCATCATTCCCAGAAGTCTTTGTGTTGTCTTCACAATTTTGGCGATGTGTCCCCTAAATTTTAGATCCTTATCCACTATCACTCCCAGATCTCTTATTTCCTCTACTTCCAACAATATATTCTCACCAAGCATAAATTCTGCATCCCATCTTTGTTTTCCAAATTTTAAAACCTTACATTTTGCAACATTGAACTCGCATCCCCATTTGCTTGCCCAATCACTCAATTTATTCAAGTCTTCTTGCAAGGCCACAACATCTTCACTACTCTTTATGGTTCGTCCCAACTTTGCATCATCTGCAAACAACTGAATATCTCCATCTAAATCTTCGCCAGTATCATTAATATACAAGTTAAATAGTAATGGCCCTAAAACAGATCCCTGAGGCACTCCACTAGTGACTTTCCTTTTCCTGGATATTGCACCCCCATACACAACTTGTTGATACCTATCAGATAGCCAGTCTCCAATCCAATGCACTAATCTAATATCCAACCCCATCTGCTCTAGTTTGACTGTCAACTTATCATGAGGTACTCTATCAAAAGCTTTTGCAAAATCCAAGTATATTACTGTGTATCCTTCTCCTCTGTCCAAGGAAGCAGTCACTTTATTGTAATAAGTAAGTAGATTACTAAAACACGACCTCCCTTTAGCAAATCCATGCTGTCCATCAAAGATTATACCATTGTTGTCAAACCAACTCTGGATCCTAGTTCTCACAAGCTTCTCCAACAACTTAACCACAACACCTGACACACAGATAGGTCTATAGTTTGATGCTTGAGTTCGATCACCTCCTTTATGAAGTGGCACAATCTTGCCCTCCTTCCACTCTTTAGGGACTTGACCAAGTGCAAGACTCGTATTAAAAAAATATGTCAAGGCAGATGTCAACTCTCTGGCACATTCCTTCAGAATACGCGGTGATATATTATCAAGTCCCACAGCCTTATTTACACCTAGTTTACTCAACTCCCCAAACACCTCTTGCTCACTTACAGTCAGTCTCTCCTCCCCATCATCAACTGCTCTTAATCTCTCCATGAAGTCACATACACAAGATTGAAAGATCTTTATGAACTGCTCATTAAGTATCTCCACCACACATTCTGCAACAGCTGTCTTTATACCATTTCCTCCAATCAATGTCATCCTTCCATAATCATTCTTTCTTTTGCTGGCTACATATCGAAAGAACTCCCTAGGATTCTTTTTAGCTTCATTAGCTAACTGCTGTTCATACCTCTCTTTAGCTACTCTCACCAACCAAGTCACTCTCCTTGCTTGGTCTTTGTAGAACTCATGAAATTGGTTACTTCCACTTCTCTTATGCTGCCTCCACAATGCCCTTTTTCTCTGTATTGCATGCTTAATCTCTTTATTCATCCATCTCACACCTAACTTATTTAACCTTCTCACCCGTGGTATACATTTAGACATTGCATCCACTAAATATTTTTTGAAAATCCCCCAAGCTGCATTGATCTCTTTTCCAGCTAACTCCTCATTCCATGCTACACCTGCAAGCTGTCTCCTGAGCTCTTCATAATCACCCCCCCTTGTAGTTCCACATATACCCTTTTTTCACAGGGGTCCTTGCACTGCTGGCAACCACCCAAGTAATCACCTCATGGTCACTTTCACCAATTGGTGGATGATTTGATACCTCATTGATAATTACATCCTCCGATGAGATGACCAAATCCAAGACCCTTAATCCTCTTGTGCCCTCTGTTACATACTGTCTGAGGTAGTTATCCCTCAAAAACTCATTTTCTTTACTTCCAGTTGCTATCTCTTCATTCCAGTCTATATTGCCATAATTAAAATCACCCATAATGATCACCCTTTTTTTTATTTGCTTGGCTTATTTGACTATACATTTCACTATCACCACCATCCATATTACCAGGTCTATAACAACATCCCACCAAGTATTTGATTCTATTCACCTCTATCTCATACCATACTGCCTCAAAACCACTGGCCCCATTTCCCTCTTGCATCTCTACCTTGTATGGACATAACTCTTTCTCTATCATCAATAGCACTCCCCCTCCCTTTTTACCCCTTCTATCCTCACGAAACACATCATACCTTTCCATCTCTATTCCTGTCAGGATGTCATCCTCATCTAACCATGTCTCACTTATTCCGACAATCTCTGGGTGCACAGACGCAATTAGTGCAACCATTTCATCCGCCTTGTTTCTTATACTTCTAGCATTGGTATACAAACACAACAACTCATTTCTGGATCTACAGCTAGTTCCACTGATACCACTCACTCGATGTGATCTCTCCATGCTGGACTGGGGCCATTTCCCTTTCTGCTTCTTCATTTTAGAACCCTTTGCAATTCCATCTGTTTCCTTTTGATCCCTGATCATCCCATTACTTTCCTGCCTACACATTCTCTCACCTCCTCTTGGAGCATCCACCTTTCTCACGTTGTGTATCCCTGTCCACCCTGAGCCTCGCCGTTTCCCTGCTCCTCTTGCACACCCATTCTCTCATTTTCTATACTCATACCACTCACTTCCACATTCATTTCCACTCCTTCAATCTCTCCTGCTCTTCCACATCACTCCCCTCTCGATCTGATTCATTCTCTCTATTCACTTCTCTACCTTCCAGCAGCAGTCTCTCCAAGCGACTCACACCATAACCACTCAAATGCAGTCCATCGTTCCCATACAGCTCACTTCGTCCCTCAAACTCATTCCACACATTAACAAACTGTACTCCCATCTCCTCACACATTTCAGCCAGAATATCATTCATAATCCTTGCTCTCCGCCTCATTTCACCACAATCATACCTAGGCAACACACTGACCACCCTTCCTGTCACACTATTCTCCTTTATCTTTCCAAGCAGTCTCCTGACATTCATTTTGACATGCTCTTTGTTCTCTCTCAAATCATTTGTACCAATTAATACAATTAACTCTTTTGCTCATTCCCGCCTCATATTCAATGCCTCAATCACTCTACTCATTTTACCACCTGGAAAACATACCTTGTGCATTTTATCCTCTAGCACACCTTTAATAATGGAGTCGCCATACAACGCCACTCGCTCATCTTTTGTTATCTTTTTCATGCCATCATGATTTATTTTAATAGTTTTGACCTGAATTCTCTTAATTTCATTCCGCATCCATTTCATTTCTTGCTTCATCCAATCCAATTCACCTTCTGAACCTCGCGACACATTCACTCTATCATTAAATCTTTCTAACTCTCGACCCCCTCTTCTCACTTTCCCTCTCATTCATCCTTCTTTGTTTCCGTACTTTCGGTCCAACATACGTCCAACTTTCACTATCATTCTTCTCACTTTCACTCTCACATATCTTTCTTTGTTTCCATACTTTCGGACTAACATGCGTCCAACTTTCGCTATCATTCTTCTCACTTTTACTGTCATTCATCTTTCTTAGGTTCAGTACTTTCGTTCCAACATGCGTCCAACTTTCGCCATCAGTCATTCTTTTTTCGCTATCATTCATTCTTTCGATTTTTTTTACTTGCGATTTCTGCACCACGCCATTTCTACTTTCATTCGTTCTCTCAATTTCGTTTCTTCCCGCCTCACTTTCGTCCCTTTTAACATCCGTTACGGTTGTCAAATCACTCTTTTTCTTTTTTCCTGATTTTTTAACATTTTTTCGCCTGTCTTTCTCGCCATCCTCTTTCAAACGTGCACTCGCGACACAATCGGTACTAGCACTTTCTGTCATCAACTTCATATTCGCATTCATCAATTCCTCGTTCAGGTCACATTTCGCACACACCCTTCTTCCATCTGCACTAAACATCCACAAATCATTTATGTAGTCGAAGGAATACATATAACAGACCTCACACTTAACGAACCGACTGAAATCCAAATTAAAATCGTGGAATGACAATGCCGCCGCCAGTTTTTTTTTTTTTTCTCTGCAGGTTACTAGGTCTAATATTAACGTTTTCGTATTTAGTTTAAGCAAGAAAAAAAAACCCCACACTAATAATATCGGTAGCGTACAACGTTTACAGCCCTCTTACTTAAACAATTACGCATATATACTTAATTATTCCTAGTAAAACTTATCTGAATCAGGAGCTCTTCAAAACACGTTCGTAGCGCTTCATAGATACTTAATAATGAGATATACCATTGGACCTATCAAGAGACAGAACACTGATGTGTGTGTATACCAATTTAAATTGAAATATTATCTGAATCAGGAGATACTTAATAATGAATGGTTACTTAAAGATACTTAATAATGAATGGCTAAATCCACCTCATTGCACTGGTTTACTGGTTAGAGAGGCAAACTTCAGATGGTGAAGTCCCAAGTGTTGAAACCCAAACAGAAGCCTGTTATGGTACCAACATTGTCTATTTGCTAGGCTAGGTGATTAGTTATAGACTTTGATGATGAATGAATGCAATGATAAAAACATGGCATTACATTTTAAAATTTGATGGCTTGAATATCATGGAAATCAGTAACTATTTTTACCTGGCATATGTATGTGGGGGTAGTTTTCTTGTGTTGTAATTATAGGTTCAGTTCTATATTTCAATTTAAATTGGTACACACACACACATCAGTGTTCTGTCTCTTGATAGGTCCAATGGTATATCTCAGCAGATTCTCTTCCTCCAATTTCCTCTGTCTCTTGCTTCCTCCTTCATCTCTTGATATTCTCTTGTGCCCATTATATCATCAAGCATCATCAGTCGTCTCCTTCCTCTTGGTCGCTTTCCTTCAATTTTCCATTCTATCATTCTTTTCAGTAGGCTGTCTCCTCTTAATAGATGTCCTATCCAGTTATGCTTTCTTTTTCTTATAGTCTTTAGTAAATTCCTTTCTTCTTCAGCTCTTTGTAATACTTCTTCATTGGTGATTTTTTTTAGTTCACTTTATTTTCTCCATAACCACATTTCAAATGCCTCCAACATTTTAGCTTCTTTCTTCCCAATTGTCCATGTTTCTGACCCATGTAAGGTCATACTCCAAATATAACACTTAATAAGCCTTTTCTTCAAATTTTTATTCATTTTATTAATAAACAAATTTTTCTTGCTATAAAATGCATATTTTCCTTTGTTAATTCTTTTATTTCCATGTCACATTTTTTATTTTCTTGTATTACTACCAAGGTGCGACAACATCTAGACTAATCATAATCTCCGAATCGTCTAGATGCAGATCGGAAATTTTATTTCTGAAGTTCACAGAATATTTTTATTTATTTAATTATTTAATTAGATGTTGTTTCGCTATTTACGAATGTTCCGTTGGTGGACAGCATAGAATTACTACACCAAGAATTTCCTCCAGACATTGTCAAATTATTTGAATTTGTAATAAAGTCTGGTTATTTTTCCTTCAAAAACCAGTTATACCAACAAATCAAAAGGGACAGCAATGGGTAATCCAATATCTCCTGCTATTGCCAACTACTTCATGGAACATTTCGAATAGCGTATCTTTGACAACATTACACCCAGACCTAACATTTGGTTCAGATATGTGAACGACATTTTTGCCATATGGAAGGGTACCTCAGAAGAACTACAATTGTTTCTCTCAAAAATTAATACACTTCATCCAAGGATCCAGTTCACCCTAGAAGTAGAGGTAAATAAGCAGTTAGCATTTCTAGATCTCTTGATTCTTCGCCAACCAGATGGTTATCTACAATTCATAGTCTATAGGAAAGAGACTTATACAGGCCAGTACATCCACGCTGAATCACATCACCATCCCAGCCAAAAGGCAGGTACTATAAAAACACTAGTTCATACAGCCCACTCCTTTTGTTCTTCAGAAGAACTTTTACAAAAAGAATTACAGTATATTAATTCCTCCTTCATACCCAATGGCTATAAGAAGTCCTTCATAAAAAGAGCTTTAAGTAGTCGTGCTCCAGCATCCTCTTCAAGTACAGAAGAACCTACATGTATACCTATCCCCTATGTATAAGGGTTAGTGAATGCATAGCTAAGGTGCTAAAACCACTAAATATCTGTGTGGCTTTTCGACTCGTCAGAAAAACCTCCACTTTCCTGATGTCTCCAAAGGACAAGCTCCCATATCTCAGCTATCCAGGTGTCTACCAGATTCCCTGCTCGTGTGGATTATCATATTTTGGACAAACAGGAAGATCTGCTCAGGTCCGGTTAGAAGAACACCAGTCGTACATCCAGTACCTTGAACCCGAACAGTCTGCACTTGCAGAACATGCCATCAACACCACACAGAATTAAGTGGAATAAGACAAAAGTCAGTTCCTAATGGAACGGTTATACAAAGAAACATGTGAAACATTACTTCGCTCCGCTAACCTAAACAGATCCAATGGTCTACGTCTTTCCCCCTTGTGGGAGACAGGAAAGATTTGCTGCTTTATAAAGTACTAACATATAATTGTATACACACACACATATATATATATATATATATATATATATATATATATATATATATATATATATATATAAAAAAAAAATGTAATTATAATTGAATTAAATATTAAATAATTAAAATAAAATAAATAATAATTAAATACATTTAGGAAATTTAACTTTAGCTACTTAGGTGGCACTTTGTGAACATGACAGTTATTGTTTAATTAGCCTTGTACCTGTACTGATGATGCCTGTGATACTCAGGTGAAAATTCTATGAATAAAGAATAATTGACGCAAGTTAATTCCGTTATTATAATAGTTAGTAATTCATATATCAAGTTTTTCAATCGATTCCATTTTGCATTAACATCAATAGTCTCTTCAAATATGTCGTCTTTGTTTCTTATTTTATTCTCCAGTTCTACTCTGAATTTCTAGCCCGAAGATATACATTTTCCATGTATATCTTCTTCTCTTTGGAAGTTTGATCCAAGTATTACCATCGATTAGTTTGTGTCTTTTACAAAACTCTATAAGTCTTTCGTTTCTCTCTCAAGCCTTTTTCCGAGGCCATATCTTCCCATTATTCCCTTCTCTACCTTTTCATACATGCATTTTTTTATTGATTTAAATTCAGATTCTAGTTTTGTTTTTTCTTTATTTTTATTATTATTATTTTATTTTTTATTCCAGTCCAAATGTCAATTTAGATATTTCAAGATATACTTTATATATTTTAAAATTTCAAAAAATAAAAAAAAACATTAAAAAAAATTATGTATCCAAAAAAAATATTTATTTTATCAGTTTATCGATTCAATTCAGTTTCTCATCTCTGATATAAATCAATTTGAAAACAATCCAGTCTATCTTACTTTTTCCAAAGAAAAGTACCTGATAAACACCTAGAAATCTATAAAATCTCGCTTTATGAGGAAAAGCATATATAGAACAGAGAATCAACAACATCCCTGAAAATTAATATAGACAAAAAAAAAAGAAAAAAATATGTGACATGAATAAAAGAGTAGAAATGCCGGCAGCCTGGTTGGCTGAGTGGTTAGCACATCTGCTCTCCAGCCAAAAGGCTGTGGGTTCGAATCCTGCCGTGGGCATAGATGCTTGTTTGTGAAAATACTACTGGTGGTGGTCAGCAGCAGTTGGTGTTGGTGAAGAAGGTAGTTGCGGTTGGTGAAGTGGTGAAGATGGGGAGTTGTAGAGTAGGTACCCTTCCCTCGATGAGTCTTTGGACTCGCTATGTAATAATAATAAAATCATGATTCTAACTGCATCTCCAGATCTAAAACTGTAATTAACTGTGAAAATACTGGTATGCGTGTACATGCAGAATATTATGAAGAAGTAGTTTTTAGGAATCAATAGAGATAAAATCATATGGAATGTGAAATAGGTACTAGAATTGACCTCAGATAATACTCAAAAATATAAAAGAAATTATCATAGTATGTGAATTCCAAGATATATATTGGCATCTGTGTAAGTTAATATTACATAAATAATGTTAAATCATTAATGCAATGTTAATCTTCCATAATCTTAAAATTTTTCCTCAGTCTGATGCCATGTGGAATATCATGAAGGAATAACTTAAGAATAGAGATAATAAAATCACATGGAATGCTAAATAGGAAATAGGACCAAAATTGCCAGCCTGGTTGGCCAAGTGGTTAGTGTATCCACTCTCCAACCAAAAGGCTGCAGGTTCGAATCCTACTGTGGGCATGGATGTTTGTGATTGTCTGTGAAAATACTAGTGGTGGTTGTGGGCAGTAAATGGCATTGGTGTAGATGATGCAGGTCGCTGTAGTTGGTAGACTTGAGTGGTGGAGACAGTTGTGGAATAGGTGCCCTCCCTGTATGGGTCTTTGGACTCCTTTGAGGCATCATGTAATAATAATAATTACAAGATATATATATATAAAGAAACTGCAATATACTGACCACATGCATATAACCTACAAAACAAACCCACTATATATTTTTCAGTCCTGAGTGAATGAGATAATCTAGAAATTCTGCTCTAGAGAACAAACATGGCACTTTTTCAAGAACTTCAAAGTCTCCAATAAACAGGGTGGTGATGAAATTCATGGTGGTAAGTGACAAAATTCATCTAGCCACAAAAGACATTCACAAACATCATAAGCAGGATTAAAATTCACAGCATGTTGGAGAGAGAGCAAACAGGTACACTATCCAATGAGCCAGCCTGATTGCCAAGTTCTATTGAAGTTGATTATGGTGCCTTTTACCTACAATTTACCTGATTCATATAGCGCAGTAATCCAATAATGGCGCTCTAAAATTAGCTGTCACACACATTCTACTCATGCCAATAGTAGCACATAGTCACCTATTCAAATATGACTGTTACTATTCTATTTCTTTTTATTAAGCTAAAAAGGCCATGTTTTTTACCTTGTTATTTTTATAAGTCTTATGTTATTTCTTACTCACCTGAAGAAGTCGGGAAACTAGCCAAGATTTATTAAAGGCTTTTGTTATATTTTCTCGGGTTCTAGTCAGTATAGCAGTTTGTAAATCATTTTTCTGAGATAATAACAAAGTTGAATTGATTATATATGATTCAGCTCTTCCTTCTTGTTATTCAAATTACTCCTAAGAATTAGTGATGCTAAATTTTTTGTTGAAGGTAGTTCAAGGATTCAGCATGAATATCTGACTTTATGACACGCGTGGAGAGGCTTATGTGTTCATCAGACATGTTGTAATAGGTTTCACGGTAATAATAAGAACACAGATGGTTAAGAAAATAACTATTTATTAACTTAAAAGCTAATATTTCGCTGGTATTATTATCCAGCATCTTCAGAGCACACAACACAAAGTTTGTTACAAAGGCAAGACAACCACAATCCGGTGTAACAGTGGGGCTAATAAAAGTGATTGCACCGATTGAAACACTTAACTTACTAAATTCACAATTTCAACCAGATATATTCCAACTATTTAAATTTACAGTGCAGGCAGGTTATTTTACATGGAAAGGGAAAATATGCAAACAATTAGATAGGACAGCTATGGGTTCACCCCTTTCTCCTCCCCTAGCCAACTTCTACATAGAATATCTGGAAAAATTAGCTATCAACACAGCCACTCTCAAACCTAGTCTCTGGTTACGCTATGTTGACGATGCGTTTGCTATTTGGCCACATGGCCCAGACACATTGAATACATTTTTAGTGCATCTAAATAGCCAGCACCCTAAAATCCATTTTACAATGGAACTAGAAGACAATGACTGCCTGCCCTTCTTGGACACACTGATCACACATCTTCCAGAAGGTTCCTTATCATTTTCAGTTTACAGAAAACCCACACATACAGGGAGATACTTACACAAACAATCACACCATCACCCTTCTCAACAATATGGTATCTTAAAAACACTAACCCATAGAGCTACAGCAATCTGTTCCAATGACAATGCTCTCACTGCTGAACTTTCTCACCTACGTCAAACCTTCTTAATCAATGGTTATAATCCCCATAAAATAGATAACATACTAAATGCTACCCATAAATCCGCTCCATCTACCACAGAAGACTACAACAAAACCATTACCATCCCATACATTAAAGGCACATCTGAAAAGATATCTAGGGTGCTTAACAAACACCAACTACGCACAGTATTTAAACCTTATATAAAATTAGCAACTCTCATCCGTTCACCTTAGGACAAATGCACTCCTTTATCACATCCAGGTGTCTATGAAGTGCCCTGTTCTTGCCATCAAGCCTACTACGGACAGACAGGAAAATATGTGGACATCCGGCTCAGTGAACACAAAAAATATATCCGACACTTTCGCTATGGTAAGTCAGGTCTGGCAGACCATGCTGTGGATACCCCTGCACACAGGATCAATTGGAAAGAAACAAAAGTAATGCACAGAAGCTTCTACAAGTCAGAGAGGTTATTCCTGGAATCAACAGAAGCCTTAAAACATACTCCAAACCTTAACAAGTATGGCTGTATAAATCTACCAAAGATTTGGGAGACAGTCATCCTAAGACCAAATTAATATTTATTACTTTTATTTTTTAATTTATACTTTTCAAACTTTTTTAGACTATCATTTGGACTACTATTTCAAAACTCTGATTTTTTTTTTTTTTTTTTTTAAACCTAGATGACGCCGTATTAGGACTTTAGTCTTGTGTTGCATGCTGCAATCACTTTTACTAGCCCCACTGTTACACCGGATTGTGGTTGTCTTGCCTTTGTAACAAACTTTGTGTTGTGTGCTCTGAAGATGATGGATATAATACCAGCGAAATACTAGCTTTTAAGTTAATAAATAGTTATTTTTTTAACCATCTGTGTTCTTATTATTACCGTGAAACCTATTACAACATGACTTTATGACAGTTTTTTTTTTTTACAAATTTTCTACAAAAATTTATAAATTCTTTTTTTGTTTTTGTTAATCAAGACATCTAAATATTGCAATTTATTACTACTTCACAGTTCCATTGAAATTTCACTTTTTTTGATATTGTGTTGAAGAAATGGAGAAAATTGTTTGATTACAAGTTTACTGCATTTCCAAATAATGTATATATTCATCCATTTATCACCACAAAACAGAATATTTTAACACTTTCTTATTCAATTTTCATTTACAAATGAATTCACTACTGGAGATATGGGACTACCCATTACTAACCCATATTGTCAGTAATACATATAGAGAAAACATTTCTGATGTGAAAGAAAGAGAACTAATGCCACAATGGTTAAAAAAAAATAAAAATAAAATAAAAAATCCATATGCTAATTTCTCCATTAACTAGAACAGCGTTTCCCAAACTTTTCCTATGACAGAACACTTCGCAAATCCTGAAATTTTAACGGAACACCTTGGTTATTTTGTAATGTATTAATTAATAATTATTAACACATTACAATATTAATAATTAATTATGGCATAATCATAAAGAGTATTAGTACACTTATGTATACGGTGTGACATATTGACAAATAAAATTACATTTAAATCAGTTATCAATCACTAGACTAATGAAATCTTGTAGCATATTGTAGTTTCCTCAGGCCAACATCATTAAATTAATTTGTCCTCATTTTTATTGACATATCCTATTCTGATCACCAAAAATTTATAATATTATAAGTACATTACAAGTGAATGCAGACTTTTTCTCCTGTGTGCTGGTAGTTTTCCTCTCCTTCTGTACATCCTGGAGATCGCTTTGTAGGCTGGTAGTGAATGACTCATTATCTGTTGCATCACAAACACCTTCAATAAGAGATTTCTTAATACCAAAATTAAACAAAGTCCCTTGTCTCTTATTCATATTAAAATTTAAATCTGCAGACCTATTACTTTTAAAAAATCACGGCACTATGGTTTCTAAACTTTCACCCTACAATACGAACTTGCGAAGAGAACTGGATACAGACTACCTCGATCTTCAATTTTAGTGGAAAAATTTTCTTTATACTTACTTGCTGATTGGTCACTAACATTTGCAACACAGATGTCATTTCTTTCAGTTTTGAGAACAGAGGATACACCATCCATTGTTGTAATCGGCTTGCAGGAAATTTTTATGATCGGACATAAACAGTGGTATTCTCTTCCCCAATTGTTGAAAGATTTCGATCTGTGAAAATTAACGATACTTCATGAATATTTTCATGTTTAAAAATATGCCGCTTGGTCACTGACATTTGCTACACAGATGTCATTTCCTTCAGTTTTGAGAACAGAGGATACGCTGCCCATTGTTATAATCAGCTTGCAGGCAATTTTTATGACCAGTCATAAACAACGGTATTCCCTTTCCCAAATGTTGAAAGGTTTCGATATGTGAAAATTAACAATACACAGATGTTAATAGGCATTCTGGGTCTGAGCTTTGACATATTCATGAGTATTATTCTCCTCAGAATATTTCCACTATAAAATATTTATTCATGAAAAATGCTTAGAAAACTAAAATGACAAATTCCAGAAGTTCTCGCGGAACACTTATTCACCTTCCACGGAACACAGTTTGGGAAACTCTGAACTTGAATATCTGATGGAAAATTAGAGAAATTTAATTCTGAAGTTTTCTGACTAAGTGCAAAGAATTTTTAATATAGAAATAAGTATGTCAAATATGTTCCTTTAAAAGCAGTACCAAATGTTTAGATAAGTGGAGAGTTAAAGGAGCCAATTCCAACCACAGCATATTTAGAGTGGTTAACTTTTAGATCACTGATGCTGATGTTCAGAGGAGAAAACATGTCTAGAGATGATAACTATATTTAGATATTAAATATTATGCTAATATTTTACCCTAGTTACCAAAGGCATCTTTATGAATACATTAAGTATGTATAATGTAGGCACACTAGCAGAAAGTGTGAAAGGCAGGATCATACAGTCCTAACTGACACCTCTATGGATGCAGAGATGGAATATCTTCAAGTCTAAGTTTTAAAAGAGGTAAACCGTGAGTAGACATAACTATACATAATAAATAACGGGAAAAACTCACGTAGAAAGATTATTTAATAGTATAATTTTCGCCTGTGTGTCACAGGCATCTTCAGTACAATTGAGCACAAAATTAAACACTAACTGACAATTCCAAAAAGCGCCACCTAAGTAGCTGGTGTAAGATAACTAAAAAGGTCAATAACTTTCCTAAAAAAAAAATTAATACAATAAAAAGTTAGGAAAGATTAGCTGATTTGTAAAGTACTATCTCCCATAAAGGGGATAGACGTAAGCCATCGGATCTGTTTAAGTTTATGTTATTTCGGACAAACGGGAAGATCTGCCTCCATTCGGCTAGAAGAACACCAATCTTATATTGAATACTTTAAACCTGAAAAGTCTGGACTTGCAGAACATGCCATCTTCACTAGACACAGAGTTCATTGGAGAAAGACAAGAGTTCTTCACAAAAGTCAGTTTCTCATGGAACGCCTTTATAAAGAAGCATGTGAAACTCTACTTCATTCTCCTAACTTAAACAGATCCGACGGCTTACGTCTATCCCCTTTATGGGAGATAGTACTTTACAAATCAGCTAATCTTTCCTAACTTTTTATTGTATTAATTTTTTTTTTTTTTTTTTTTTTTAGGAAAGTTATTGACCTTTTTAGTTATCTTACACCAGCTACTTAGGTGGCGCTTTTTGGAATTGTCAGTTAGTGTTTAATTTTGTGCTCAATTGTACTGAAGATGCCTGTGACACACAGGCGAAAATTATACTATTAAATAATATTTCTACGTGAGTTTTTCCATTATTTATTATGTATAATCTTCAAGTCTCAAAATGGTCCCCCAGAATTTTATGTGAGGCAGCTGAACTTGTTGCTATTTGTAGAATGCTGCAGTGCTGTGGCAGATTCTAGAAATAGTCTCTATTAGATTTAGATCTACTTTTCTTTCACTTCCTATACATAACAGTTCTAAATTCTCAGACACTGTACAAAGGAAAAATATAACTCAAAACTTCCTTACACTTAGAGCATCCATTAAAATTAGATGTGCATCACCTAGTGGAACAACCACTCAGATTAAAAGTAAGACATTTCCCATCCATGGTTTCTTCCCACACTAAGAAAAATCCTGTAGGTTACTAGGTAATGTCATGTGTTTTCACACATTTCGCCTGAAGAGAATTTTCTCTTATTCATTGCAAGCTTAATTTGGTTCCCCACCATATCAGCTTCTGTATATTCTATTATCTATTTCTAATTTTATTTCCCATCTCGGCTAAAAATTCTATCTAAAAAGCAGAAATACATTTGAGAAGGCAGAAAAATTCCGTTGATATTTTCCCATAGCCCTTCCATCCTATTTCCACATTTGTGTTTTTGTTACTGATTTTCATACTAGATTTGTTACAGCATTTATTCGGTTCAATTTAAGTTTTCGTGATTTTTGGATTTAGTCAGGAGTAAAACATTTACATAAAGTACTAAATTAAATATTTCCAATTTTGATATAAGGTTCAATAGTACTTTATAATGGGAGCATATAGATAATAAATGACAGTGGAGATGATCTGCATCCTTATCTCACACCTGATTTCACATCAACCATCTTCCTGTATCCCCACTTTCAATTCTAACAGCAGACTCAATTATACCATATAATTGCGACATTTCGAACAACTTTTCTTGACTATTTGTCTTAAAGACAAATTCTGATTTTGACATTCCTTACTTGGTCAGAATCCAAGATTTCTATTCAAAGTTTTTTTTTTTCTTACAATTTGTTTTAGCCTATTCATGAGTATGTATGTATGCTCAAGTCTTACCTGGAACACTCAATAAGGAAATTCCTCAATCATTTTCACACTGTTCCATGAGAGCTATACTCCAATCATTTAGAATTTGACCTTCAGACTAAACCTGAATTATCCATTGTAGCCATTGCAAAATTCTTATACCTTGATATTTCAGCATTTCTGATCGAATATCATCTGTTCATTGCCTTTCTATACTTCAGGTAGTTCTGGCAGCTTTCTCTAAACAAAGTTGAGATGTACTCCTGATTATATTCTTCATGAATAATTCTCTCACTACTATTCATTAAGCAGCCTCCATATCTCCTTCAGTACTGACAATGCCCTTCTGCTGGTAAAACTTAGGTTCAGATCCTGTCTAGGGTAGGAAGCATCTTTAAGTCATTTACTCAAGGAAAAGCCATAAGGCTTCATTTCAGTGATGTAAAATTACATAGGCAAAGTAGATACTAGATTCAATATTATTTCAAAGCCAAATGTTTGGAGAAACTATGAAGGTTTTAAAATAGACTTACAGTGCTATAACTTATTCACAGACATCTCTAATAACCTTGATGCAGAGACATGGCAACTATTAGACAATATGATTAATAAGAGTTTTACCAAAACATTTAACCACAGCAAAAAGACACAAATTGATAAATTCAATATGCTGTATGATAATCATATCAACTATAACCATCTCTACCAGATAACCAAGTGATAATTAACCTATCTAAACATGTTTTAACTAAATCTGAGATCTCTATCCTCAAAAAAATTATGCCTTAAAACCTACTGCCATTCAAATAGAGTTCATATGCAACTTAGAAAAAGCCTTCTCATTGCTACCACTTCCAATAACTAATGATTTATGATTAAAAAGCAGCATAATCCTTTCAGCTCCGACAAGATCTCCTAACTCCAACTCTAACCAAATGGAAAGAAGAACGCTTCTCAAATTAAGAAATAATAAAGACATCATCATACTCAAAACCAACAAAAGTAATAATACAGTCATATTAAATACTAAAGATTATGAAGAAAAAATTAAAAATCTATTATCTGACAGGTCTGTCTATGAAGTTCTCAGTAGAGATCCGACCATAAAAAACCATAATGACACCAATGAACTATTACGTGGAATGACTAACTGGCCTATAGAAGTAATAAAGTTAAAATCAATGCACCCACTAACTCCTAGACTGTATGGCGTTCCTAAAATTCATAAAGAAGGTATACCATTATGTCCAATAGTTGACGGAATCTATTCTCCCACTTACCAACTTTCCAAGTACCTTGCTAAGATTTTACAACAACACATTCACGTCTCGGATACTTATATTAAAAACTCAACATTTTATAGATAAAATAAAAAACATCCCTATCAATGAAGAGGATATACTAGCAAGCCTAGACATTACATCTCTGTTTACAAACATTCCAGTGGTCAAAGTCATCAACATCTTAGACAATTTGTTCCCAAGAAACATCACTACTTTGTTCAATCACTGTTTAACTTCTAACTATTTTATTTGGCAAAAAACTGTCTACAAACAATTCACCGGATTAGCCATGGGTAGCCCCCCCCTCTCCCCTCCTTGTGCTGACTTATTCATGGAGGATCTAGAAGAAAAAATCTTATCCCAGATCATTCCAAAACCGAAAATTTGGTAGATATGTGGATGATATCTTTCTAATTTGGGATCATACGAAAGAAGAACTAATGGATTACCTTAACCAAATCAATAGTTTCCACCATACCATCAAATTCACATTAGAAATTGAAAAGGATGGAAAACTGCCATTCCTTGACATCCTAATAAAGAAACAAACCAATAATAGTATCAACCTATCGGTTTATAGAAAACCTACAAATACTGGACGTTACCTCCATTTCAACTCATCGCATCATATAGCTCAGAAACTTAGCATTATCCATATGCTCAAAAAAAAGAGCTATACAGTACACAACAGATAAGAATGACCTACAAATGGAATTAACTACAATAGCCAGAGAACTATCTTTAAATGGTTATCCAAAAAGACTCTACAACAAGATTCTCTTGACTGATATATCACATAGACAACGTGATGACGTCCAATACATCAGTACTATTACCATTCCATTTGTCAGCAGCATTTCCAAAAAATTAGCTAACCTTCTAAAACCACATAATATCAGAGTAGCATTCAAGCCAATCAACACTATTCAGAAATTTTGAAGATTACCAAAAGATCCTCATCCATTCTACAAGTACTCTGGAGTATATAATATACCTTGCTCATGTGGTATTAGTTATGTAGGTCAGACCTCTAGAAGCTTTGAAACGAAAAAGAAAGAACACATAGGATATGTCAGAAACAACAGACAAGACATTTCAGGCCTTTCTTGCCACTTTGCCTCTACTAACCATCACATTGAATGGGTATAGAAGATAACTACCATTCAAGAACCTTCAAGGAAGCAGCTACAGTCGCCCGTAAAACTGAAAACCTAAACAAGAATCAAGGTCTAACCTTACAAGAAATTTGGAAAGCTTTAATCAGATCCATAACAAATATATCACGTTCCCGAGACACGCGCATTGCCTCGTTCAATACTAAATCCTAAATACCTAGTCTACTAGACTTACCTTAGCTTACTAGTTTGTATTCCCTGAAGATGCCGATAGAAAAAAATTGGCGAAACGTGTAGGATAATAAAATAAAGCTACTTGACGAACATTAAAAAAAGTCTAATATACTTATAAGTCAAGAAAAAAATTCAACACAAAATCAAAGAATATTGTAAGTGTCTAAGAGTAATTATATATCTAATAAATTAAACATTAATTGACAAATACTCCCAATCCATATTTTAATGATTTCCGATTTAATTAAATTTAAATCCATATACACACACTTTAGAAAATCGATAAACACTTTACAAAACATGAAAAAATGTATAAAATGATTTTAAAGGAGTCAGGCCAAGTCTGGTGAATGATGCAACAACTGAAGGAACAAAACTTGTCTGTCAGTATATCGTGGAGATAGATTGCTTGGAAATACGATGTTTGTTTCTTTATTGCATTTTTATTTGGTATCGCTCTACTTAATAAAATTGTATTCTATTAAGTTAAAATATACAACTCAGTGAAGATGTTGGATATGTATTTATTTAATTTTTTTTTAAGGTGAGCCTGGGTTGTGTGCTGGAAAAAAGTCATTGCCGTGCCATGAGCAGCAGTTAGCGAATGAAACCAAAGGGGGAGGGGGGGGAAATCCTAGAGAGTTCTTGAGATATGTAGCTAGCAAAAAAAAAAAAAAGAGAGCGATTATGGAAAGATGTTACTAATTGGGGCAAATGGTATAACAACAACTGCTGAAGAGGATATAATTGACATATTTAATGAGCAATTCATAAAGGTCTTTCATTCTTGTGCATGCGACTTCATGGAGAGTTTGAGAGCAGTAGATAATGTGGAGAGAGACTAAGTGAGCAAGAGGTATATAGGGAATTGAGCAAACTTGATGTTAATAAGGCGGTGGGACTTGATAATACATCAACACGTATTTTGAAGGAATGTGCCATATTTGGCACATATGCCAGTTTGACATTTCTGTAATATGAATCTTGCATTGGGTCAAGTTCCAATGGAGTGGAAGGAAGGCAAGATTATGCCACTTCATAAGGGAGGTGACAGAACTCAAGCATCAAATTATAGGCCTATCTATATGTCAGTTATTGTAGTTAAAGTGTTGGAGAGGTGGTGAGAACCAAGATCTTAGACCTGAGTTGGCAACAGTGGTATCATCTTTGATAGATGGCAAAACATGATCCCCTTTTGCTAAAGGGAGGTCATGTTTCAGTAATCTACTTACTTATTACAATAGGGTGACGGCTTCATTGGACAAAGGAGACGGATAATACACAGCAGTATATTTAGATTTTGCAAGGGCATTTTGATAAATTGCCATATAAGTTGATAGTCAAACTAGAGCAGATTTGGTTGGATATTACACTAGTGCATTGGATCAGAGACTGACTATCTGATAAGTATCAGCAAGGATATGATATGCATATCCTGGAAGAGGAGAGTCACTAGTGGTATGCCTCAAGGGTGCGTTTTAGGGTCATTGCTGTTTAACCTGTATGTTATTGGGGAAGATTTTGATAAGGATAATCAGTTGTTTGCAGATGATGCATAGTTGGGACTAACTATGAGGAGTAGAGCAGATGTTCTGACCTTACAAGAAGACTTGTATAAAATGAGAGAATGGGCCCAGGAGTGGGGATGTCAGTTTAAAATTTGGGAAACAAAGAATTCTAGGAATGTGCAGAGAATAGCGACTTGTAAAAGTAAGGAGATTCTTGTTCCATTGCATATGGCCTTGATTAGGCTACATATAGACTATTGTGCACAGATTTGGTCACCTGATTTTCAAAACCATGAATGTATATTGGAAAGGGTCCAGAGGCAATTGACTAAGATAGTTTCTGCTCTCTAAGATTTTGAATATAAAGAAAGATTGAGAAAATGCAATTTAAACAGTCTAGTGGATAGGAAGAAGAGGAATGATATGATAGATGTACAAGTTAGTAAAGGGTTGTTAAAAGATCAATGGTGAAGTTTTTCATAAAATGGTGAGAGATCAGGAGAGAACAAGGTCATATTTCAAAGCTGTATAAAGGTGTGAGCAGGTTTTTTGCATGGGAGGTTGTGAATGATTGGAATGCCTTGACTGAGAGTGTGGTGTCTGCAGAGAATTTCAATGTGTTTAAGGTAAGGTATGATGAGCTGTGTGTATGGCAAAGGGACTTCCTAGATGAGTCTTTGACTCCATGGGGGGGATCTTAGAAGGATGATGACAATAAATTCAGCACACAATTGAAATGGTTACACATTACTCACTGTTAAACATTTATTATTATTATTATTTGTCACCTCCAGGGAGTCCAAAGACTCATCAAGGGAGGGCATCTACTCTACAACTCTGCTTCCACCACTCACAATCCACCAATTGACTGCAACTACACCAAATGCCATCTACCGCCGACTGCCACCACTAGTATTTCCACAGACAATCACAAACGTCCATGACAATGGCAGGATTTGAACCCGCAGCCTCTTGACTGGAGAGCAGACACTAACCACTCGACCAGCCAGGCTGGCCAGCTATTTAACTAACGTAAGACTAATTACAGTACAGATATTTCAGATTTCAGTACACACATCATGAACAATCTACAACGTAGTATATTGCAATGGAAAATTCAAAAATCAAACAAGAACTACACCTCTTATTATATAATTAGTTTTTTTTTTTTTTTTGAACATTTATTCTCGCTCACATGCACTTCATTTGATCCTAACAGTTATGTATACAAGTACTTCATCTGGCTGTCTTGTGATTGCATACAAAGAAAGATATTCCATTCTCCATGTACCTTCAACCGCTGTTTGACTTTTGAATTTTCCACTGTTATATACTACACAGACGATGGTTCGTGATATGCATACCAAAATGCTTAATTGACTAAGACTAATTATAAATAATTATAATTATTTATAATTATTCATAAATAATTTATTATAAATTATTATAAATAATCACCTGCAGTGATGGTGATGACCTTACTAGGCATGCTTGATGCATTATTATTATTTAACCAGCAGCAGTAAACAGCTTTCCACAGGCTGGGAGCTAAACAATGCAAGGGACAAAACCCAATGGTAATGCATCTGTTGAAAGCTTCCCAATCAGCTGGCGAATAATCCTGCTGTCAATTACTCTGTCAAGTAGTGCTGAGAGGAACACTGAGTTAGTCATAGGGGGCACTGTCTGAAGCCAACTTGAATTGGAGTTGGTACCTTGTGTATATAAGTTTGTGTACATACACAAGTCCCTTACCCAAGCTTCATATACCTGATATTTATGTTTCCTGAATCAACAACTCTAACATGAAAGATAATATCACACAAATACTAGCATTCCAATATAAAATAATTTCCCATAAAATTTTTTTTTTAAATATGAAAAAATAAAATAAAAATATGTCAAAATCACTCCAAAATGACACTAAAATTTCTTCCAATAAAAAAGACAGATTAATTTCACTAACATTCAAGGCACGAATACAAACATCAGTGATATACACCACTTATAAACACTAAAACTTGATCTCCTTTTCATGCAAGAAATGAACATAAACTGGGTTGTAAATTGGCCGAAGAATTTTTAATAATAAAATTAAGGAAAAACACCGGCAAATTTTTTTCAACTTGACTGTTTGGCTTTCTCAAGGTGTATAAATGAGATACAAAACAAGTATTTTTTTATAAATTAAGAAGAACGCGTACATCAAACACGTGGAGCGTGTATGATATCAACTATTGTCACGCAAATACGTTCTGTAATTAACAGCAAAATTAAACTAACATACTTAGTGATGTTATGAAGGTCTTCCAAATATCAGCTAGAATTAATCCTTGATTTCTGTTGAGGCTGTGTTTAGAACGAATGACTACTATAGCTTTTTTGATGTTTTGGGAGCGGAAGTCCTCCTTCAGATAGGGCATAGAACTTTTGTCCCATTCGATGGTATGGTTCATACTTGTGAAATGAAGGGCTAACACAGAGCTGTCTTCCCTGTTGTTTACATCTCCAACTTGTTCTCTTTTTCTTATTTCCCAAACTTCTTGAAGTCTGACCAATGTAGTTTAAACCACATGAACGGGGGATGTTATAGACACTGCCGTATTTGAAGAAAGCATTACTATCTTTCAGAGATCTTAAAAAGTGGCATTATAGTCACTTTTTAAAGTGACTACAAATTTCAAACCTATAAATAGTCTTTATAGGTTTGATTGCCCAAGATTACTAAGTATGCCAGAGTTTAATTTCACTGCTAATTACAGAACGTACTTGCATAACAATAGTTGATATCATACATGTTCCATGCATTTGATGGATGCGTTCTTCTGAATTTGTAAAAAAATACATTTGTATTTGGTTTATTCCTTCATAAACTGCAAGTTGTTTTGTATCACTTTTATACGCCCTTATGAAGCCAAACAGCCAAGTTAGCGAAACCTGTCAATGTTTTTACTTTATTTTATTATTAAAAATTCTTTGGCCAATATACAACCCAGTTTATGTTCATTTCTTGCATTCAACTGATGGGCGAAACAAATATAGAATCACTATTGATCTCCTTTTCCTAACAGAACTATAGTACGCCCACAGATACAAGACCCTTCAACACTTCTGAGCATGTCAACAGAAGGAGAATCCATTCCGATAATAGGGTAATCAATCCGTATTGTGGGATGAGTTGTTTATTATTACATGTAGGAAAATTAACTTCTCTTTTATGATCATTGTAGTTATTAAAGTGGTAACTATTTTGCTTGTATAACAGTTGGAAAATTTTACCTATAAAGCACGCAATTTCGCATGTTGTTGCCCAATTTGTTCAGCGCCTTATTTCTTTCTTCCCTTCAAACATGAACTGACTTTTCTTGGCGGTCTTCCAATGAAAGCTCTCCCTTCTGTAGTCTGACTATAGCATCCTTCATGACCACAGCCTGCTTCAAATGTCCACACATCTTACATCATGCATTCTGCAAAAAGGGGAGACACTGCTTTTGTAAAATCTGATATCTCTTGCCAGAGGGTATCCAACATAGAATCTTCACTTTTCGATCTGCTTTGGCCCAAGATTTCGTTACCTTGCTTTATAGCTTTCATTTGTTGCCTTTACTGCTCTTCTAACTATGACAATCATGCTGCTCTTTTTGACTATTTATCACTAAAAATTAATTCAAATTAGTTTTTCAAAAAATTCAAAAATTCAAATTTAAAATTAGTTCAAAGAAATAATTTTACAATTTCATAAAAGTGAACTGTCTTAAATTAATAATTAAAATAGATTAATCCCTTGCTCAGCATTCAATGAACATACTTCAGATATAATTTTACAGCAGCCATTCCATAACACTTATACAGATTGTATACTCTACAGTACAAAACTCATCCTCACTCTTCAAACTAATGTCCAAATCACTACTGGAATATAACAGGTAATCAATTAATGATGTCAACTACTTTGGATATGAACAATTTAATTAGCTTTGGAGAAGAAGAAGTCTGTACATATAGACCAAATTAAAAAGAAAAAGGCTATTTTTAAAATTGTATTTAAAAAAAAAAAAAAAAAACTTATGTTGATGCTGGATATATTGCTTCTCACTTGTGATATAAAACAAATGGCTCGAGAAAAAATGTTCTGGAAACACTATAGACCATCTTTATAGCAGAGCAGTTTCAAAAACTGTTTATGCATTAAGGAATGCTGAAATCTGATAAAAGTTATTACTGGAGATATGGGTTCTCTTTCATCCCCTCAAGAAGTATATATATAACCTCTCTGCAAAAAATATGAGTGATGGGGGGGGGGGGGGGGGTAAGAAAGTTCTGATAACACCTACAACAAAAATTACATTAAAATTGTAATATTTGTTCTTTTTCTCTTAGGGTATTAAAAAGAAGATAATCCCCTACAAGCTGACAGTATACTGGTATTTTTTTTTGTTTGTTTTATTAAACAGGTTTCAATACATATATTCCCTTCCCAAAGGAAACTAGACTCCGCTTTAAGAAAGCTGTGTGGTTGTGTGTATTTATGTATTTTAAGTAATGTTCATCCGTTAATTGTAGAATAAATATACCTTTTGTATGTATATAAAGATATACATATTAATATACATTTCTGTATTACAATAATATATATATATTTTATTGTAATACAGAATTGCTTATTATACAATTAACAGATGAAATGAAACATTACTTAAAATACATTTACCCCCTTTTTTTTTTTCAGAAACTTTGGTTTTTCATGTTCCAAAAGGATTCAAAGAAAATATTTAAAATTCATTAAAATTAAATTAATAATTATAACTAATTAAATAATCTCTTTAGCCATACCCTACTTCCTGGCAAAGAGCATTCAATGGATGAACATCAGGGATAGTCAAACACAGAGCATCCATGCCATAACACACATGAATTATATATTTTATAAAACTGATGCTTGGTGCAGAATAAACCTCATAAAAACATTCAAAAACTTACATCTTAAAAGACAAATCTAAATGAGTGCAAGCTCACTGTAACTTGTTTAGAGAATAACACCAGTAAGAACACCAGTACAAGTCACCAAATGAAACCTGATATGAATTAACTGTAGATCCAATGACAAAGTTAAACTGAAACCACACTGAGGATGAAGGGGAAAAGCAATGCACAATTATGAATACAAATTACTGCTCCTAGACTCAAATATCGATATAAAAAAGTATTACAATTTCAAGGGGAGGAGAGAATTCCTTTAAAAAACAAAAAAAATTAAATTCCTTGACCATCAAATTTTCTACAATATTCTTTTTTCTATGATGAAGAGAAAGTACCTCAAAAAATATACCCCCCCCCTCCAAACAATTATGTGACACCTCCAAGTAGTCCAAGTCCAACAAAGAATACCCCCCCCCCCCACCAAATTTGTGGCATTTTAAAATAAAATTATACCTGTCTTAAATTCAAAACTTCTGGCAAAGTTTGTCTGCTTTAAGAAAATGCAGGTTTTTTTTTTTTTTTTTTTCATTTCAATGATTTAAGTAAATACTATTACACTGCTCAAATTTGAATTTTTTTTTTTTTTTTTTTATTTGAAATCTCACCAAGACCTATTAAGTAAGCTTTCATCATACCATCTGTCTTTTCACTTTTGCAACTTACCAGCTTTCCTTCTAGATGCTCATTAATTGTGATGTCAGATGGATTTTATCCTGAAACTTTGCAACTAATGTTGTTAAGTTCCACAAAAGTTAAGTTCTCTCATCTATTCTCTTCCTTCTATATCAGCAATGTTCTCAAGTTGTCTGCAAATCCCAAAGTTTTTCTAGTGAAAGTAGAATGCACCCATTTTCATTTTACAAATGTCCAGACTATCAACTTCAACAATTCTAAATTCTAACCTCCAGACGATTCTTCAAAGGGATGTTTGGTCATCTCATTAATTTCCATTTTACATTTTCTTCCAATTGTAGTTTTGACAACACTAAAATTTCTATATTTCCCTCCTTAAGATTAATATAACCTCCAATTTCTCCTGCCAAATATATTACAAATATGGCCTCCTCAGCATCCAGCAGTTCAGTTTCATCTTTTGCTCAAGTCTATCTCTGACAGGTTATTAAACTCTACAAATCAATAACTGATTACTATTTTCACATTTGGGAATGGCATTCTAAGAACCCATAAAAATATGGGACTCTATACAGAAGCAAGAGCAGTTATATTAATTAATAGCCCATTTTTCACCAGCTGATCCCATTCTTTTTTCAGAGAAACACAGTTAATTCTGCTTGCATTTTGTGGAAATATATTCCTTGTTATTCATCAGAACTCGCATCCATAATTTTCCTAGTGTTCTTAAATGTGTTAAAATATATATATTAAATTTATTCAGCATTCCTTCACAATTCAACTCCAAACTCACAGAACAAAATTTTCTTACCCTTCATTCATTTCTTCTATTGCTGTTTTCTTGAACAGACTGCCCTCTGGTGTATGTCCTAAAACATACACTCCACAGTGTTCAAATGCACTGCTAACAAGCTTCTTTCTATCCATCCTAGATTGCTATAGGTTGGAAAAATTCTCATGTATAGAATCCATTAAAAAAATATGATGCAAGAAACTTAAGAAAGAGAATTTCTGGAAGCAGATTAATGATGTATATGACTACAGTTTTATCAATTAAGCATTAATATTATTGTTGCAGAGGTACCTCTAATGAGCCAAGAGGCTTACTATAAGAAGAAAAATTGCCCCACACACTCATTTCACCTTGCATACTGCACTGCTTAAATCACAAATGTAGTACAATATGATCTCAGTCACACGTGCCAACTGATCAATACCAATTATTATACACCTCCTAAAACTGATTTAAAGTTAAGTATTCATGTGCAATCCATTCTTCTGACTCCTTTTTTTTTGGGGGGGGGGGGGTTGACACTCTTGCTAATAACCCTACAAAATTTAATGTCTCTATTATATCATCTCACATATTGACCAAGGCTTTGCATTTCCCTTCTTGTGTCTTAATTACACAACTTCCTCCGGACTGGCTAAAATATCTGTAGGAACAACTTGGATATCCACATCCTGTCTAGAAAATGGTCTAATTTCAAAAAATTTGAGAGCCTGATGTGCGTGTCTTAAAGATTGTGAATAAAGACTTAAAAAGCATTATGGGTGAGAAAGCTTTTATGTCATCCACTATTGGATGGAGAAAAGTATCAGCTTTGTGGATGCTATATCATTATTCACTAATTTTTCAGTTGAAGAATCAATTGATATTTTCATACTTCTTTCCACTGATTATCACATCTCTTCCAACATTATTATTATGTGATACCTCTGATACCTTCAAGGATTCCATGGGAGGGCACTCTCCTCCCATCATATACACCCCAGCATCTCCTTTATTTAATATTTTTAATGCATGCAAGATGAAAAACCTAAGTTTCCAAGAGAAAATACCCTGCTACTTCCATATGAGATCAATTAACTCACCTTAAGTTGAAAAAAAAGCCCATTTAAAGATTCCTCTCATCACAAAGAGAATCAAATTCAGGTATTTTCCATGAAGGGCACAATGGCCTGATATTCTCCCTATTATGTTACAGATACAGTTAAATATTGCCTGCAATCTTCCATCTTTACATGGAAAAGAAATCTTTACCTGAAAAAATGTGATTTTATATTGGGTTAGCCTCCATTGCTCATTTATTTAAGGAGAAATTTGAGAATGAATTCTTGGCACTAACGACTCTAAAAACCATGTTTGGTGGCAATACATAGATAAGGTTTTTGTATGGAAACACATTTAATGACCTAGAAGACTATATGCTTCCTGAATAATCAACACTCCCTACATTAACTGATACTGGAGATTAAGAATGATAAATTATCATTTTTGGACATCTTCATTATAAAAAAATAAATGGCGAAGGCATAGAATTATATGTTTAAAGTTTATTTTTCACTTGGTTAGACTATAATAAATTTAGTTTAATCCTTTATCCAAGTGTTAACAAACCAAGTTTGCACCTGAAAGTATCTTCAGGACTGGGGTCAGGTAGTACAACACCGGGCAACTCGTAGCAAAGGTGGACCAAGCTAACATCGCTCCTATCTCAGTATCTCCCATAATGCAAAACATCTCCATGTGGATATGTATAATGTTATGCATTAAGGGAAGCGCCACTACCCAGACTAGTTTCGACCATTATTGAGGTCTCTTCAGTGGAAGCCAGGCCCAGATGTCGAGATAAGCAGAAGCAATAGCGAGGTCATCTTTACCTATAGGAGTTGCCAAAAGGTGTGCCACCTTTTTATTAAATTACTCTGGATTTAGAGAAAGATGTTGAAAGTTTATTTTTCACTTGGTTAGACTATAATAAATTTAGTTTAATCCTTTATCCAAGTGTGAGCAAACCAAGTTTGCACCTGAAAGTATCTTCAGGACTGGGGTCAGGTAGTACAACACCGGGAAACTCGTAGCAAGTGGGGGGACCTGGCTCCCACTGAAGAGACCTCAATAAAGGTTGAAACTAGTCTGGGTAGTGGCCTTTCCCTTAATGCATAACATTATACATATCCACAAGGAGATGTGTTTTGCATTATGGGAGATATTGAGATAGGAGTGGTGTTAGCTTGGTCCACCTTTGCTACGAGTTGCCTAGTGTTGTACTACCTGACCCCAGTCCTGAAGATACTTTCAGGCTCAAACTTGGTTTGCTCACACTTGGATAAAGGATTAAACTAAATTTATTATAGAATTATATGTTTACAGAAAACCAACTTACACAAGGTGATATCTATATGCCAGCTCATATCATTATCCTCAACAAAAGTTAGTTCAGATGTTACCTGTTCTTAAAACACAACCTTAAAACCAGGCTTTAAGGAATGATGAAATAAAAAAAAAAAGAAAAGAAAGGAGAACTTAGATACTTGTGTTCAACCATTCTTCTAAACAGATAAGAAAGTTAAACAAAATGTTTTTCTCTGATAAATCAGCTGGCACATCTCCAAGAAATTAATTACAAGGGTGCCATTTCTTTATCTTACACAGGTGGAACAAGACAGATGGCACATATTTTAAGAACAGGTAACATCTGAACTACTTTTAAACCAGTCTGCATCTTACAAAACTATGTGCATCTAAAGACCATATTCCATTTATTACCCTCGGGATATAGACATTCCACATTCTTGTGGCAAGCTTGGCATTGGTCATACAGGAGGAAGTTTTGAAATTTATAAAAAAGAACACATAGGCAATGTGGAAGGAAAGAAAATTGGTATCACTGCATGTCTTCTCAGAACGTCATAATATGGAATGGCCATCTGCTTCCATACCATAATTAGAAGCCAACCTTTTTTTGCTAGAATGTTTAAGTTCTGAAGTGATCCCTAAACACAGCACCTTAAATAGAAGTCAGTGCTTATACAAAAATCCCTTATTAATTTGTGTAACATACAAGATCTCTGTTATGTCCACAACAATCTACAGACTTTACACAGAACAATGCACAGCCCACACAATGTATTTAATGACATGTGCAATTAGCCGTTATTAATTTCTTTAATTAAAAACAGTTAAATGTCCAAATCTTTTTGTATATTCTCTAGTGCTTTTCCTGACAATGTCAGCTATTTGGTCAAAACATGAAGTTCATCTAATCTCTGTAATAAGATCTACAACATTACCCCACCTTATTTATTTTTGCAACTAGCCCTCATAGTTACATCAAGATTTGTTGCTCATTGAGTGAGACTCTGATGATGCCTCTGTTGACTCCATGGTGGTGGTGGGGGTGTTGTACTACCTAACAATAATATACTGAAAGTGACTGTACATAATTTCAGAAACAGTACTTAAACACTTACAAAGTTTTCAATGAGCGCATGCAATGATGACTTTGTGAAACATAACAATCAATGCCTAGACATGTATCATGAATTAGAAGGATAATACCTCACATCCTTAGCACTTGACTGTACTCAATAAAATTCCTTTGAAAGTTAACAGTGAAATAAGAGTACCAACATGAATAATATGGTTTTTCTCTTTCTGTAAATAAAAAGAGAAAACAAAAACTACTATGAGAAAAAATTGTTAATTAAATTGCCACCGTCACGTGATGAAGTTTTCTTAGAAATTCTTCACACCAATTTCACCCATCAACAAACAATAGAACTGTAGGTCTGAGTCCTACACTAGTATGTATGTTTATGAAAGGCTTCAGGTGATAGATGATTTTCAATGATTGGTGTAAACCCACCATCCTGGTTACTGGAGTTTTGTTTTTTTTTTTTAGCTACAAAATATACCATATTGTAATCCTTGGCTCATCCACAGTACTAAATACATAAACTGTTTATAACCGCTATGTGCATATTCACATTAAATATCACCAGGTATACTGAGAGTCAATGCAAAAAGCTTTCATTGTGAATACCGATAACAACACAATCAATGAAGTACCACTTCTGAAAACCATTATCACCAACATCAATTTCTGATACATATCCTCAGAAGTAAACAGGAAGAGAGGGTAGTCGTAATGCAGTATACCACATTATTACTAGCTATTCATAATTTTCTTTCAAATTAATTATCATTTGTCAGGTCTCTAATACTGACATATTTTACATTTTGGTATCCTAAGATACTATTAACTGTATCAATCCACTTCATCTCATGTTTCTGGTATTTTTTGCTATCCTACTTCTAAAATCCTGTAAATCAATTTCAATCCTTAGACATTATCATATATGTCTACCAGAAAAAGCTACCTATCAACCTTATTATCATCATTATTATTATCCCAAGACCCATGGAATTAAAGACTCGTCTAGGAGGTCCTTTTGTAATGCATTGCCTTAAACACATTCAAATTCTCTGCAGACACTACTCTCTCAGGCAAGGCATTCCAATCATTCACAACTCTGCATGCAAAAAAATTTGCTTCTCACTCCCCTGCTCACACCGTCCTCATACAGCTTCCAGAGATGACATCTGGTTCTCCCACAGTTTTTCTGTAAAACCTCTCATCCCTTTTCCTCCTATCCACTAGACTCTGTAAATTACATCTTCTCAACCTTTCCTCATATTCGACATTCCAAAGATCAGAAACTACCTTAGTCGCCTTTGTACCCTTTCCAACATCTCCTCGTCCTTTTGAAAACCAGGTCGCCAAATCTGTGCACAGAAGTCCATGTGTGGCCTAATCAGAGCCTTATATAGAATATAAGGAACAAGAATCTCCTTACAAGTCAGTGTCTTCCACATCATTCCCAGAATTCTTTGTGTTGTCCTTGCAATTTTGGCAATGTGTCCCCTAAATTTCAGATCCTTATCCACTATCACCCTGAGATCTCTTATTTCCTCCATCTCCAACAATATATCCCGACCAAGCATAAATTCTACATCCCATTTTTTTTTCCAAAATTTTAAAACCTTACATTTTGCAACAGTGAACTTTTATCCCCATTCCTGTGCCCATTCACTCACTCTATTCAAGTTTTCTTGTAAGGCCACAACTGGCTATCTGATACCTATCAGATAGCCAGTCTCCAATCCAGTGCACTAATCTAATATCCAACCCCATCCGTTCTAATCTGACTATCAATGAGTAAGTAGATTACTAAAACATGACCTCCCTTCAGCAAATCCATGCTATCCATTAAAAGATAAGTTATTTATCATAACTTTTTTTTTCTCAGTGTGCATGCACTGATATCAACATACTTCATTTCTAATTGTTCCTTTTTTTTTTTTTTTTTTATTATTTCTTGTATCTATCATATTTATGCCATTTGCAGATTTCTCTTAAAATATTTCCCTAGACATTTCAATTGGAAAAAAAAAAAGGAGGGATGTTTAGTCATTAGGGCACTGAAAAAGTTGCATTAACACACACACACACACACACACAATACACTTTTGTTGTAATTCCTATAACTTAGCACCTCTATCACTGCACAGTATATAAAAAGTTTATACATAACCATTATGAGAACCACACATATTTGTTGTAAGAAGCACATAACGTATTTTAAGCACAACGTAATGCTGCAGTGAAGAAGCTAAAAAAAAGTGTTCTTTCTACCAAACAAATTTTCATGGTACAAACCAATAAAAGCGACATATTTAAACACAGTTCATTAGTAGAAAAGAAATTTGAAAGAAAATACTCCAACTTGTCAACACCAAAGTATAATTGATCTAAACATAAGTGGCAATATGTCTTTTTCGGGAATTTTTAGAAATGCTTCATAGCCATTTTCAATAAGATTATAGGAAAACAATCACAAAAAAAGAAAACATCGATTCAGTTGAAAGCATGCGATATTATATGCATTACTGGCTGCAAGAGAATTGCTCTGTCTGCATTAATAGATATCCAAAAATAATTACAATGAAATAAATTAGTTAATAAAATATTTTAAAATATAATTAATTACAATTTACAGAACACATGAATGCCGAGTATTAGTTAGTATAACAGCCCAAAATTGAAAAGTTTAAGGTAAATTGTTTTTAAGGCCTGGAAGAAAATAACTCTTGTATAACAGTTTGGTTTTGTTCTGCTGAATCTTGAGTGTTTTTTGTATATAATACATGGTTTCCTAAACTATATTTGTTGGGTTCTTTAAGTGAAACATATTACTGATGTTCTTCAAGAAGAATTTGTGCAGAATGATAGTCTGTCAAAACAAACAATATATTCTGGATATCTTTTTCATCTAAACCATTAAGATGACAGCCATATATTGATGATGTTTTTACTGTGTGGAACTTCTTGTCTGATCTTCATGAATTTCTTGAAAAAATTAATTCTATAATCCCAAGAATCAAATTAATCCTGGAAGTAGAAGATAAACATTTGTCCTTCTTTTCTGGATGTTCTCATTATACTTCAACCAAATAGTAATCTACAGTTTTCAATATACAGAAAACCAACTCATACTAGTAAATACATTAATTCTAACTCACATCACCACCCTTGTCAGAAATATGGTGTAGTTAAATCTCTATTAGACAGAGCTCATAAATTATTCTACAGATTCTCTTCTAAACAAAGAACTGTATTATCAGAGTTACATTTATCTCTAATAGTTAGAATACAAAAATTGTAGAAAAATAATCAATAATTATGGCCGTCATCTTAATCCACCTCAAATTATCAGAATTTGCATTCCATATGTTAAAGGATTTTCAGGGAAAAAAAACTACTTCAACAGATGTAAAGTCTCTTTCCATCCTATTAATCCTATTTCTATAAATCTAGCTAAAACTCTTAGAGAATATAAAATCAGAAGTGTTTACTCCTTTCATGGGGATAGAATCACTACATCAATCTACTGAACTTATATATAGCCCACTGAAATGTCACTGGAGTTTACTAGTGTTAGTAGCATTAGTAAACTCTTGTATGGTATCCTGCAGTAACTAGTGTTACTGCAGGATACCATACAACAGACAAAGTGAGAAATGACCAAACAACACATTAATGTTAGAGATATGGAATAACAGAGGAGTGAAGACACAGCTCTATCTTCAAATGTAATGTTTACATCTGATCAACATGATGACTCAGAGACATCGGGTTTTGTGAAAGGAATCTGATATCTTATGATGGTATTATGACAAAACGGAAAGGAAAATCTGAAATGTTGTTACATCCTATACACTTGGATGTAAATCTTGCCAACAAGACAACACTGCACAAGCATACATGTTTACACATAATTAAAATAATCAGAATAGTACATAATTCCATATTTACTGTTGTCATGCATCCTCTCTTAGAAGAAGAAACCCAAAGAAGAAATCTTATGCAATTAAGATGAAATTAGTTGTGTCCTGAACAAACTAGTTACTTCTGTTCTTCTACAGGTTATTGTCTTATATATTTGGTGTATACTGTTGAATTTCTAGACTATCTAAACCTCAACTCATCCACGGTATTATTATGATTATTATTATTAACCCCAGACCTACATGGAATCAACATACTCATTGCAGGAGGCAAACAATGTTACACAAAGCCCATTAAACCATGCTTTAAACTCATTCAATTTTAGTTCCAGGGATGACCACTCCTTCTTCTACCCTTGTCTCCCTCTACTTTATGAAAAATCTCATCCATGCAAAGAGCCTACTCTTTACACACTCCAGATATGTCCCCTTCTTGTCCCCACACCCCTTCTGCCATTCTATGAAAGATTTCTTCCATATTAACCTGGTAACAACCCTTTATCAACTTAAATGTCACAATCATATCCCCTCTCTTCCTCATATTCACAAGGCTTTTGCAAACTGCATTCCCTCAATCTGTTCTCATATCCCACATCTCAAAAATCAGTTACAACCTTAATCAATCTTCTCTGGACCATTTCCATTCTACATATCCTCATCACCATGAAAACCAGGAAACAAAATCTGTGCATAATAATCCATATGAGGCCTGATTAAGGCCTTATACAATGGAACCATAACCTCTTTATTTCTACAAGAGAAGGTCATCTGCATCATTGCCATAATTTGTGATGCCTTCACAACTTGTACAATGTGACCTCTGATCTTTGTCCACTACCACTCCAAGGTCTCTTGTGCTACCATTCCTATCTTCATGTGCTACAGATTTCCAAACTTCAGTGGATGGAACAGTTATAAAAAAGAAAATCTAGTGTTTCATTTCAGGAGAAGTGACAATCCTTCTCACTAATCATGACTTTTCTTAAAAGCCAATATTCTAAACTGTTATTTATTTTCTATCGTGTTTGTGTGCATGCTTGCCTGTTTCACCTTTTCTTATTAGAACAGCTCAAATAATACTTGCACTCGTGCAAATTCTTGAGATAACTGCATATACACAGACTTCTACAAAATTTCATAATTGAAGAACTGTTTACTGTAAGTCAAATTTCCCACATCCCCTCAACTTTCATTTTGTGATATAAACAATGTGACAACAGCTTTCTAAGGAGTTTTGTCACTGTAGATTTTTTTTCGTGGGGGGGGAGGGGAGAGAACAGTATCATTTTTTTTTTTAATCAATTGGAAAACTCAGACCACTAGAAATCGAATTTTCTTGGAGTTACAGCTGTCCTACTGAAATAAATTAAAAATTATTTCAAATATTACAACAGGGCTTATAAACATATACTATAAGGGCCAATACTAGTAAACGGAGGAACACACAAACGGTAACATAACCATAGTCTAAACAAACAATACACAAACAAAATCTACTTCAGATTTATGAAATTAAATAAGTATGTGGGGGACCTCGGATTCTCTCCATACGAAGAAAGATGTACATACTAAGCATAACCTCAGAAACACATTAGTTGCACTGACAAAAATTAATCAAGAAATAGCAACTGTCTTTAACCGGCATCTGAAGATGGTCGACTGGTGAGTTAATGCCTAATTTTGCTTCAACACAGAAATTGGGAGTTACCTAAGAACGAGTCCCACACTACTAGTGTCCGATGTTTCCAATTCGTATAATAAATGTTCATGATCAGCATTGTGATGTTGCCTTTGATTTGAACTGTCAACGGTATGTACGGAACCATCCTCCATTTTTGACTTTGGAAAATATTATAACAATACGTCACTTCCTGATTTATCTAGATTTCTGTCATTTCTGAAACAACCAAATACACTCATCCCGTTTATAGTTTAGTACCGAAAGAAGGTAATTAAAAAATAAATAAGGAAATTAATAAAAGCTTAAAGTTGTTGAATAAAACAAATTAATCATAAACGTTAAATGCTTCCCTTCTTTAAATGAGAAAGTAGCAGAAATCTTTGAATAAACCAGATGACTACGCCACCATGTGGAGTAGTCATACAACTATTCATAAAATAGCAAGATAATAAAAAAATTAAAATTAAAATTAAAAAAAAATAATAAATTTTAAAAAAGTCATTGATTAATGAAATTCAAGTTCCTACATATATAAATAAGGGCCTGGGTAGCACTCAGGAAATGCCGTTTGCATCCACAACTAAGCCATCTAGCCCCCCCCCCCCCGAAAAGACAATTGTAAGTTAGCTGATTTTTTTTTTTATTTTTATAACTACAGAAAGAAATATCCCATAACTGCTTATTACTATTAGAGACAATGTGATATTGTCGTCATGGGACCAATAGGACGAACAAAGGCGGCAAAGACCACATTCTTCGGCGATTTGAATTTGCGGGATTTTATTCAGCAGGGTGTGTGAAGTGAATTCGTCGAGAAAATAAAAGAATATGTGGAAGGAAATTGAAACTGGAGAGAGTGAGAGTATGTATTAAGTGTTTCAAAATTGAGTGTCTGTTAGTGACGAGAACGCAGCAAATACTGAAGGTAAGATGGAAAATGATGTTATTAACGTCGAACGTGTGGCCGTGGAAATACAGGAGAACGAAATGGACATTAACAAAGAAACAGCGCACTTAAATGTTACCCTTCATAGCACAATGCGCGAAATTGAAATTTTGCAAAAGCGGCAAGAAATTAGCAGAGCTGGAAAAGGAAAAAAAGGTGGTCCGAAGGAATAATAAAGGCCAACAGAAAAAACAATAAAACAAGTTAAGGAGAAAATTACATAAGGAGACTCGATGATTACAGTAGCACTTAACGAAAGTGTGACAAAATCCTCTTTCCCGGGTACAAAATTCATGATATTAGCACGCAAAAAGCATCCGGATGGCGTTCTAATAAAATAGCTGACTCGTAGTGTGTCACGAGGTTCAGTCCTGTGATGTTTAATTTGTACATAAATGGTATAGGGAATAACTTGAAATATTCAATTGTTTACTGATGATGAGAAATTAGGTAGATCAATAGTTAATCCTGCAATCTCTTCACATCAAAACGATGGTGAGTGGCTTGTGGAGCGTTCCCTATGAGGATAGATTCAGGGCGTGTGGATTACGGAATTTGATTGATAAGAGAAAAAGCGCGTATATGATAGAAACATTTCAGTTGCTCAAAGGGTTTTATAGGATAGATGCAGGGGAAAATGTTTCAGCACGTTTCTAGAGAGACCAGAACAAGGGATTATCCCCGGAAGTTAAATAAAAGTGTGGTTAGTAGTGATGTGAGGACTTGATTTTTGGCTTGTAGAATTGTGAATGAGTTACCGGAGTCGGTTGTGACTGCTCTTTTAATGGATTCAAGGAGAGCGATAGATTTTATGGATAGAGTGACTCACCTGCAATGAGTTTTCGGACTCCATGGAGGTGCCCGTATAATAATGATAATACAAGTGTTATGGTTTAGAGCCTTAAGAATGGTATTATTTACCGTCTAAATGCTTGATTCACTGATAGCTTAATGCGGAACAGCCTCCTCCATGAGCCTTGTCAGTTTATGGAAGTACCAAGTGATAACCTCGAAGCAAGGAGGGCTGGTCTACAAACTATTATATTCTACACTTATATTTGATTGGATACAGTGGTTATGCATGTTATAAAAAGCATTGTTCGGCTGAAATGCGTTTTTTTTTTTTTTGTTGAGATCCATCTATTGAGAAGTCCAACACAGTAGAGTTATGTTATGTCTGCATGTACAGCTATGTTCGTGAATGACCTAAGCCTCGTGACATCGATGATTATCATGTTGGAAATATCCATAACCAGATCAGAGTAATTATATTACAGGACCACGAGGATTCATCGCGTGTCAATACTAGACCAGCCAGCCTAAACCCCACAACTACAATGACACTGCAAAACAATTCAACACCATCACTACATTTGTCACCCACTTTATTATATATATTTCTGCTGTTTAGAAATTACGGCGAGAGTGATTAAGGCTATTCAGCAAGTATATCTGATTTTATTTGTCAGATGCTTGTTCTATTGTTCTAGCCAAGTTTCTGTTTTTCAAGATGAAACACACTCAACTTTCAGAGAAAAAACTTTTACCTCATTAGGAGGCCGAATAACTTATCTTCAATTAAAAAACCACATGAAACTCTTCAGATCCTACACGGAATTCGAACTCAGGCCTTGTTAACCAATGGGCTTTATCGACATCGGCTGAATTACCGATGCTCGCTATCTACAGACGTTATCATTCTTGCCACTCTGGGATATGAACTGCTGAGACGCTCGCCTCGACAAAACCATATTAACATCAAACAAAAAACACAAATTTCTCAAATATTGAGTATATCACATAATATAGAATATTTCCTTTAAGGATTCCCTATAGCTCATTTGTTAACGACGACGGCCTTCGCTTGTAAGGATTTGGGATCGAATTATATTAAGGACGCAATGAACTTTTAAAAATCAAATGACTTTTTTTTCTATTGTCAGCCCCGCGTAATATGGCAGTCTCGCACCGAAGAAAGAGTAACTCCAAAACAGCAAAAAAACAATCAGTTGCAGAACACAGCAATTAAAAAAAAAAAATAGTATAGAGTATAGTTGATTTTCTACAGATATTGGGGTTCTAGGATCAGCCCTAATACGAAGTCTCCATGAAAGTGTCATAATAATAACAGTGATAAAGTAACAAAAGAAAATGAACACAACAGTTGCCACGATGATTTTTTGAAGAAAAAAAATCGCTAAAGAAAAAAGGATTTAATAAAAAATCTAAAGTTTTTTAACAATAACATTTTTAATAATTTTGAAAATAGGTATATTCAAATGTACAGAATAAACCTATTTATATAGTACTAAAATTAGATTAATATCCACTTAATTTAGAGAATTTTTATATAGTTTTATTCTATACACTTGAATATGCTTATTTTCAAAATTATGAAAAAATTTCACTATTTTATATTTCTTATTAAAACAGTATGTGGTTCTGTTTTTATGAATCTTGGCCTATAACGGATTAATCCAGCTGGGGTGGGGCTCCTGGCAGTAAAATTTATAGGCACCAAAAAAAAGTGTTTATAGATGTATATGCTACAAAGAGAACAAGGGCTTCACTATAACAAAAGGAAAAAAAGTAAACATATAATGTGCGATTCAAAAAATTTAAAAAAAAATTAGCTAAAGCCTTTTATTCCCGTATAGAGAGAAGGCGAGGCTGTTTTAGCCCGTTCTAACTTTTGAAGAATGAGTGAGCAGTTCAATCTCCGCTGGTAGCTAATCAGAGATAGCTGGTCCAAGGCTATCAGTAATTAAGTGGCACGCAGTGAAGAGACGGCGAACAAGTGTCACCATCTCGTAGTACCTAACCATAACACAATACTTTTAATTTCTGAAAATATTGTGGATTCCAAGGTCGATTTTCTTGAGTTTACGGACGAAAAACCCACTCGCCCGTGCGAGAGATCGACTAACTCGGGAACCGATCGAAAAAAGGCTTAGAAAAAGTTCCTCTAGTCGGCGAGTAGAATCGAACTCGTGACGCTCTTCCTTCGGGTGGTTTTGCGCGGAGGGTTGTAATATTTTTATTTCAAAACATTGCAATAAATTTTTCTTTATAATAATTTCAGGCATAAAATATATAAAAATTTAAATTACAACAAGTAAAATATTTTAAGAAAAAAAAATAAAAATTTTCCAATTTCACACTGATTCCATCATTGCTAGTAGTGCTACTAGCAGTGGTGACTTGCTGTATCATATATTCAAAGAGAATCCAAAACAACTATGATCTGTAAATAAGTGGAACCATTTTCTGTAAGTGTTCGACTTGTTTTTCATCCAGTCAAACTTTGGAGTGGCTGATGATATACAGCAGTAATAACTATAGTAAATGCATCTCGGGCGAATAACAGCGCAGCATAAATTTATAAAATTACTTCCTTATCGATAATATTAAATATTATATAGTTTCCGCCTACTCCCTCTCAAACTAACTAAAACACAACTGACATCTGAACACATGCAGTAGTTATGTGTGCAAACTTAGCAGAAACATTAGTTTGATTAAGTCATGCATTTCACATCTCTGCTAACCTAGATGAACTTAAGCAAGCTTGTTTCTCGTGTTGGAAGGCCGATAATAAGGCGTTAGTACATTTTTTTATTGTATGATCATAAAGCAGGTACGTAGAACTGGAGCGTTGTGTATGTTATTTATTGTAATAACCGTGACTGAAATGCACGAATTATGATGTTAAGAATGTCTAGAAGGAGTATGTGAGTGCATTCAAAATGCAAAGAGCCGGTCTGTTTCTGTTATAAATATTTGTTCGGTCAAGATCAGAGACGGATCAAGCGGTGTAGGACCTGAGGGCAACATGGGGCCCTGAACGTCATATTTTCCAAATGTATAAATTATTTAAAACATTTTTTGACTATTCCTATTTTCAATTCATTGGGAGAGAGACTTTTTTTTCTATCTTCAAAAGAATAAAAAACACTACCTAATAAATAATGTCAGAAGAAAAGTTACAGTATGGCACTATTATACACTGCTCAAAACAATTAGGGATATTTTATTTTAGTTTCTGTCGAATTATAAATTTCTGCAAATAATTATAACTATTGGGTACTTTATACATGAATAAATATTTCTTACTTATGGATAGGGTGAAATTGATGAGATATTGTTTAAATTATCTAATTGTTTAAATTTTTATTATAAATTATACGTTTTAGCGTGAAATAATTTTAACAAGAAGAATAGCCAAAAACGCTTTTGTTAATTATTAATAGGACGTATGGTCTCCATTAACAGCGGTATATCTTGATTACATGGACCAGATAAGATGATCAAACAATTCTTGTAGGATATATAAGCGTCTCTGTAGCACAACTGGAAGAACGACGGCACGTTACGCCCTTCTACAATTGGAAAAGGCCCAAGTTCGATTCTCGTCATGACGGGAGGAATCTTTATATGGACCTTTTCAATCAAAGATGAGTTAGCCGATCTCATACAGAGGTAGCAGGGTTTTTTCTCCCGCATATAGACAAATCGGCCCTTCAGAACACACGCAATTTACAGAGAAAAAAATACTAGCTGTGTTGGTGGGCAGTAGATGGCACTGATGTTGTTGATTGGTGGAGACGAAGAGTTGTACAACAGGTGTCCTCCCGCGATGAGTCTTCGAACTCCTTGGAGGTGTCACGAATAATAATATTTCCCCACTCTTCTGTGAGAGCAATTGCGAGCTCTTGGGGCGATCGTGGTGGAACCAGTCGAGCAGAAACGCGCCTACCTAAAGCATCCCAGGCATGTTCGATTGGACTACAATCTGGCGAACATGCAGGCCAGTCCATTCGTTCAATACCTTCTTCCTCAAAGCACTCTTGTACAAATTTCCACAATGTGGACTAGCATTATCATACCTAGAAATGAATTCTTGGCCAACTGCAGCCAAGAATAACGAACTATAGGTTCCAAACTCCTACCTTGATGTTGGGGTCTTTCAAAAACTGTGGATTATTTCTTGTTCCACTTTCACGCCCTATCAAGATACATCGGTTATCTGGTTGCAGAACCTGGACTCGTCACTAAAAAGTACACGAGCCCAATCGTCATTTGTCCAATTTCGGCGTTCCTGTGCCCAAATTCTTCAGGTTCTTTTGTGATTTGCAGTAAGTGGAATGCAAACCATTGGTCTTCATATAAACCTATGACATGAAGACGATTTCGAACATTTCCCATCTCCAGAAAGTGATTCCAAAGTCGCAAAATTACGCTTTGAGATACGCGACACACTTGAGTGACAACTTGCTGCGTTTGTCCAGCTTCTAATCGAACAATGGCTTTCCAAGCCATGGATTCCGGGATATCATGATGCTGTGCCATTTTTAACAAAATAATGGGTGGTAGGTGACACAAGTTTACAATTGAAGTGATAATTATGTACTGTGGAAGTGAGCGCAACAAGCCACGCTTTTATACCCTCCCCCCCCCATGCTAATACGGCTAAGACATGTTTCGACAAGTCTTAACATCACTTTGTACGCAGTTTGCGTGTTCTACACTGTTGTCTATTAAGAATATTTTAAAATAAATGTGTTACATTCGTAAATTATTTTTATAACTTTATAATTTACAAGAAAACCAAAATTTACACTGCTCAAAACGTAATTGTTTTGAGCAGCGTATATGGAACAAGAAGTATTAAATAACATCAATACTTCGAAAATAATTGAATTTGTTACAGAAAAATCGCGGAAAATATTTAAATTTCTACTCCAACTAGCCTTCATTCTGAGCCAATTACAGAATAGCTGGTTCAAAACTAGAGATTTTATTTGATACCCAGGCAATGGATTACGGCAAAACAACTGGCACCTGTTGTTTGTCTGCAACTGTTACAGATAATGACCACGAGGTAGTCATCTGTTATGTCTGAAATAGTGTCATTTCTAGGTCGATTTTGTTGGGTTTCAAGGAGGAAAAACCCGCATGCCCATGCCAGAGACTAACTTAAGAACTGGACGAAGAAAGGCTTAGTAAGAAAATTTCTCAGACTGGAACTATAATCCAATCTATAACGGTCTTTCTTCGGATAACTTATGGCGCTATAGATGCTAGTGCCATTTCCACAAGGTCACGGGCGTAATTCCTTTGCAATATAACTTTATGAAATTAAGAAATGAGCTGTCATTCACATATTAAGAGAAAATTGCATCTAATAGTATGACAGAGAATCATCGAAGTTTTGTCAGCAAATGTAGTCACATGATTATAATATCTGTCCATAGCCGAGATAATTACATTGCTACCTATTGGGAAGAATGTCCATGCGTATCTTGACTTGAGAAATGGTCAAACATGTAAACAATTAAGGAAATATGGAGAACTACAGGGCAGATGATTATAACAGTCTTAGAAAGTGTGAATCAGTGACATGGTGTGTATATATATATATACACATACATACACACACACACACACACAGTGGAAGGATGACAACATGAGAGATGGTGAAAGAATATCTGATGGAACAGTTGGAAACAACATACTGCAGAGAACAAATCAGGTTGAAATTGGATAAGCACTATCTAGAAGAAAGGGCTATAAAAAAAACGCTGTGGTGGTACACAAGGCAGGCGAGATCGGCATGCTCATACCCAGTATATAAGGCAGAGGAGGAAAGATGAAAACTGTGGGTAAAGCAGGCTAAAATAAATCCCAAATAATTTATTTTTTATGGAATGTTTATGGAAGGAAAATTTTTACGAGTGTTGATGGAAGAAAGGTAACAAAAGCAAACAAAACAATTCAGTTATTACCTCACATCGATGAAAAACTACTTATATATATAATGCGCAGAATTTCAATGCAAATATGTTATGGATATCAACTCGCGTATTATGTGTCTGTGCAAAGGAATAGCCGTTGAGTGAGTAAGTGCTTAAATCTCAACTCGGGTAAAATATGAAAGTTAAAAGGAGGAAAAACTGTTCCATTGCATAAAGGAAGTTCTGAGTTTGAGGTAACAAATTATAGACCATTTAGTATTTCAGGAATGGTAGTAAGGGTATCGAAAAAGTAGGTCAAGGAAAGAACACACGAATAAGTGAGTGGGTAAGAATGTAGACAACATAAGGGGTGGTCCAGTATGTTTGAAACATTTGACAGAACAACATGTAGAATTCAGTTGCACAACTTTGTAAAAGTAAGGGAAGATATGTTGTTTAGACGGATACAGCATGTCTGGTTGGTCGATTGGTCAGCGTATCCACTATCCAATGAAGAAGCTGTGGATTCGAATCCCGCCAGGGTCATGAATGTGCGCGTGATGGTCCTAGCTCTTTGTGGAAAGGACATCTGCAATCCTACCATGAAGCTTCACTCCCCCAAGCCCATTGAGATAACGGAAGGACCTTTAACATCCGGAGTTATGGCGTCAAAATGTAATGTATAGAGAAGTAACATCCAGAAGTAAGCAAGGCTATGCGCTTGGACAACTGTTATTTGTTTTGTACGAAAATGAGTTGAATTAATTATCACTTAATTACTATTAATTTCCTAGAGGGGGTAGAAGAGACCATTTTAGCCCTATCTAACTTTTAGAGACTGAGGGGGAAGTTCGATCTCCACCGGAAGCCAAACAGAGCTAGCTATCCTAAGATTATCACTTATCTTGTTATTTTTGTAATGCTTTAATGGTTATGTATCTTTCTTTTGATGTTTCGTTACTTATATATCTGGTTTTTACTTTCACATATTGCTTTTCCAATTTCATATTATTTTTCGGTTTGTTTTTAAGTTGCATCTAAAAATGACAATCCTGATTTTCATAATGTCTACATATGTTAAATTTATTCTTTCAAATTTAAATTAATAACCATTAATATAAAGCTTACTAGACAGAAAATGGAGTAGCTCTATTAGAGAACTACATGAAACTTATGTTTGAGAAACCCTCAAAATGAATAACATCTTTTTCCTACTCCTATGGATTCCTACTAGTCCCCCCCCCCTCACAATAAATGATCATGGTGCAGCATGTGTGCTGTAATTTTACTAACCTTTCTTTTAAACCTTCCGATATTTGCTTTGTATATCTACATCGCCGTCTTAAAAACTTTTTTTTTTTCCCAAGTAGAATGTAAATTTCTTTTAGCTTCCACTTTTAATATACTTAAATGTGAGATTTCATTATTTCAGGGGACATTACGCAGTCTTAACCTTATTATATTACTGCATGAAATTACGTCATAGTTTTCTGGTCAAGATGTTAAGAAATTAATTGATCTTATTTAGTAATGGAAATTGGTTAGACACAAATAAGCGTGTACAAAGTACAAATCATGACGGGATATGCGATTATTATTATACCTTCGTGACTATATAATTCACACAACAAGGCCATCTACCGCTAATAGAATTTGTCTGTAAATGGTCTGTTCCCTAGGCGATTTGCCTAGGGAACAGACCTTGCCTGTATGGGGAAAATTTCGTGTGTCTGGGAAGGGAAAAAACTGCTAGTACGATATGGCTAACTCACCTCACATTGAAAAACCTGTTATAAAAGGATTCCTCTCTTCGTTTCCAATCGACGAACGCACTGTCCCGCCAATCTCTCAACTGCACTACAGAGGCACTCTTGGCGGAAGGCATTGTACATCGTTTCCAGTTCTTAAATTTCCATCAACACAACGCAATTTATTATCCATAGCATGTTTTATTTTTTTTATTTTTTTTTGGGGGGGGGGGTATCTGTAAATTCCTTTTCTCTGACTGATTTCCTTGTATGAGGGGTGAAAACCCACGAGTTTTCCATGTCAAAAACCCCACAAAGAATCCTCATTACGAAAATTGAACTTCTATTTTCTGATGCCATACGTCGACATCCTTCCAATTACACTACGAAGGCGCTTTCATTTGATTGTTTTATACGTATTAAGTATGATTTCGATGAATCTCACTTGCTAGTAAATAATATTTATCAATAATTACCGAAATAAACATTTCGTCAAGAGGTATTAATAAATTAACATTAAAATATACACTAGTGTCTAAAACACAAGTGAGAAGTACATTTTGACCTGTAAATGAAAAATATTTCATGACTACAGCCAAATGTCGACAAATTTATTGCCAGAATACTAATAAATTACGCAGATCTCACAAATTAAATTGCATTACATATTTGGCAAAAGTTACAAATTTCTTAAGGACATAGTTAAGGAATTAATGCACAGTACTTATAGAAAATATGCGGAGAGACATTTCAGTATTAAACATGTCCACCCCGAACTACGATGCTGATCTCAACGTCGTACTATACGTAGTGCTAAGTGATTCAAGAGTTCTTAAGGCAAACTCGCTACTCCTCCTTCAGGGCAAGGAGGATGCCTTGTTTGTTTTCTGGGGGGGGGGGGATTTCGGGCACTGCATGTCAAATATGTTCTGTGGAGTTCAGATGTAGACAGTGTGTTGCACACTCGATCCAATTAATATTCTCGGTCTCCAGAAGTATCTCTACTGCCCATGTATGATGTGGCACTGTCATCCATAAAAATGAATTCTTCGCCTACAGCACCAGAGAATAATCGAACATGACGTTGAAGATCTTCGTTGCAACATCGTTCGCCAGTTATAGTCCCTTTTTCCAGCACTTGTACCTCGATTTGTCCATTAAGCATAATGCCTTCCCACACCATGACCATAGTATATCCATTTCAAGAACATTCTCCCAATGGTTCACAGTACCACTTCCACGCCAGATCAATTGTCACCTAGAATTGGAAGAGTGACTAAAAAGACCCTCATCTGTAATAAGTACATTAGCACATCAGTGTCTTGTCCACTTTTTATGGATACAACACCACTGAAAACGTGTCTACGATGCGCTGTGGATAAAGAGACGCAGATTACAGGCCTTCGGGCATATAGGCCGACTTGTAGACGTCTTGCCACACTTAAAGATATCCATGTACCTTTGCTTGAATGGAGCCAACTTGCAAGTTGGCTACTGTTATAACCAAAAATCTGTCTTCATACTCCCTGGTTGAGCGAGGGCAACCTCTTAGCAAATGTCTGGAACACATTCCATTGGTGTGAAACGCTGCGCAGCGCCTGGATACAACGCTATGCAGACATCAAATTCTCTGGCAATATCTGTAATTTCGCAGCCTTCAAGCTTTCCAGTAATTCTTCCCCGCATGGAATCATGTGGATGATATCTTTGAAACATTACACGCGGGGAAGAATTACTGGAAAGCTTCCCCGCGTATAATGTTTCAAAGATAATTTTCAACTTCCCGAAAAGAGCTTCCTTTAAACAATTTGCTTAGTGCAGATCCTGTTGAGTGCTACCATGTGATCCCTTTGCGCGTGATTCGAAAATTTGAATTGTACCTGCTTTCTACTCGAAATCGTGAGTACTTATACAAATTGCTACAAGTGGATTGTCTGAATTTGTGTTGTAATCTTGAGAAATAGTTGTTCTAAGGTTTGAACACCAATGTGTTGTGTGTCCTAGTAATGTGGATATCTTTAAAATGATCGATGTGCAGACAAAGGACATAGGTTGATTCTTGTCTTTACTCGCCTTTCGGATCATTATTCCTTTTCAGCAGGTAAGTAATACCCCATCAAAATATTCAGTTTTTTTTTTATTTTGTTATAAGCTGGGCAATTTTAGTAGCTAAATTGTCAACAATATATGCCCAAATACGGGTGTAAGTTTAATCAATTGTGATGTATCATATCATATGCTATAAGAATGCGATTACGAAACTTATCTTAACCCCCGCCATAATTTTATGTGCTTATTTCCTAACTTGCATTTATTGTCATTCATATTCATTCCCTTTTTCTGTGATTGTATCTCCTATGCCTTGGTTGTTAGTTTGTACGATAATTTTTGTTAAATTCCATTAAATTAAATATTAAATTTTACTCAGTAAGAGAGGAACTTACTATTATTTCACTTTGCCAACGAAAATGGTCCAAATGAAACCAAAATTGACCCAAACAGTCAAGTTACTTTCCAGCCAGGTAGAGTTATTACGAAAAGTTCTACCCAATTTTGTGTCTGCTAA